>NW_027186352.1:6216269-6237721 GCF_028583685.1 Petaurus breviceps papuanus
TGTTTTCTTAGTGTCTGTCAAAATGTGAAATTCATTGAAAGGAAAATAAGTGTAGCACAGTGGGGGAAAAAAATTCTGATGGTGAAGTCACAGACCCTGGGTTCCAGTTCAGCCACTAGTCTTTTCTAGACATGTGGCCTTCACAAGTCATTATACATCTCAAGGTCTCAAATTCCTCACCTGTCTCTTCTGTCTCTAAATCTGTGATTATATGAAAAAAAATAAGGAATTATTTATATTTGATTATCCAGACATATTTATTAATTCTATCAATTGGTCATTCACAACTTATTATACTTTGTGAAAAAGGGAAATATCGCTTGGTTTTAATTTTGAGGGAAAAAAATATCTTTTCAGTGACATACACCTACTGCCTCAACTGTCCAGTTCATGAAAAACTTCAGCTTTTTTAGTGATTTCCAGTAGCTTCAGATTTAACCTCTTATGTATTAACTATCTAAAAACTTGCTTGAGCTCATTTGAAAAGTGTTTCCCGGTGGATTAATTGGGATTAGGGATTTCCTTATGGTGTGAATGTCAGGGGGCTGTGATTTCTCTAGGCAGAGCAGATGCTGGCATGGGAGCTCTCTTGCCTTGGGGAGTCACTAGGAACTCCAAAAGGTTCTTATTTGTCAGTGGTCACACAACTAGCAAAGGATCAAATTCAGAATTTGAACCAAGGTCTTCCTGATTCTTAGCCCAGCCCTTTATTGACTAAAACAAGATACTTCTTCATAAATTAATAACTAGACTAATGGAATTTGATCAGGGTGCCTAAGGTGTTCAAAGAAGTCTTCGTGGTTCCTGGCACATTGACACAGAGCTATGGTCTCAGTGGATCTCTAGCCCAAACCCAGGTTTTTTTCCCATGTGGGGTCCCAGGGAGCCTGGAGAAAGAGAACTAAGAGTGTGGGGAAAGAAGTTCAAAAATGAGTCAGGCAGAGGATGCCAAAGGCCAATGGCCTATTTGAACATGTTGCTGAGGTTTGGCCCTTCTCTCAGGAAATGAGAAGGAGAAACCTGTTCCTCCTTCCCCCTTGTCTCAGATCCAGAGCTCAGGCTAGTAATGTTAATAACCTAACCAAGGAACACTGTGACCCATAGAAGTTCTGGTGGGCTAGCCTGGGAACCTACTCACCATCTTAACATTGCTTCCATGGGAGTTCAAATAACCCAACTTGGATAGACTTTTGGAATCCAACTTGTTTGTCATTGGGGGCTCCCTGCTTTCCTAGCACTGGCTCACAGTCTCCTAGAACAGATGGACATGAGCACAGGTGACCGATACACAACATCAGCCAGTAAGGACATCAGAAAGGTACCCAGTGCTCTGGGAGCCCCATCTTACTCCAGGGAGAAAGGCCCTTCTCAGCCCCTCCCCAGCCCCCCAGCAGCAGCAGGACCATCAGGGCTTCCTGGAGGAGACTTATCTGGAATAGACACAAATATTCTGGAAAGCAAAGGCCCTGGCCAACTGGCCTCAGTGCACTGGGGTGGGGTTTGCTAGTTAAAGGTGGCCTGGGGGGAGAATCTTTTTTTTGTTCAGCAAATAGTGAGTCTTTATTTTACACATTGTTAAATGACAACAGAGACTGTCCTATATAGAATTTGCTTAAAGCAGGCATTCCTTACCTTTTCTGTGACCAGGACCTCTTTGGCTATGTCTGGTGAAGCCCAGGGAACCCTTTTCAGGATTGTGATTTTTAAAGGCACAAAGAAAATACAAGGAAACCAGTTATATTGAAACACAATTAGCAAAATATTTTTTAAAAAATCATGGCTCCCAGGTAAAGAAGCCTGGGCTGACACATAGTAGGTGCTTAAAAAAGGCTTGTTCCTCACCTTCCCATCCCTTTAAAGGGAGACACAGTGCCTCCAAACAATAGAGCCCTAGAATCATGTCCAGGGCTTTTAGCTCTTCTCCAAAAGCATCCCCCATCTCGTCCCCCGCCCCCTCCCATGGTGCAGGCCCCTGCCTGGTGCAGCCCTCCACCTGGTGCTTGCTGGAGGATGCTCACTCGCTTATTAAGAAATGATTTCCCGCTTTTGCTACGTAGCCCTCCCTCCTGACCTTTAAGCAGAAGCTTCGAGCTGGCAGGGCCAAGTCACTGGCCACTGTCAGTCATCACCCTCCATGACCTCCCTCTCAACACTCTGCGATGGCTCTGTTGTCTTCTCCATCCACAGTCCATGTTCCCATCGATTACTTGTTGGCCTCTTGACTCTGACGACAAGCTCCTGCAGGAGAGAACCTCTATGGGCCGTGCCCGCTCTCAAAGGCAGTGGGCAGCCTGAGGGCCTGGCACACTGCCTCACATCCTGCTGTCTGACCCACTGTTGGAACGGAGGCAAACAGACAACATGAAATGTACAGGGTTTTTCTGTCTTTGCCCCAGGAATCGATATCTTTCGAGTGTAGCCATGTGCCCAATCAGCCTTTGTGAGCCTGCTCCTAATGAGGATATCTGTAGAAGGCCTAAAGCAACTGGGTGGACGGGAATTCTAAGCACATTCAAGTGATCTTTGAAAGAAAGAATTGGTCTTTTATATGTGAACTTTTCTTGTGTGTGCAATGATAACCCTGAAAGTCCTCAGTTCAGACACCCCTAGTCAGCATGTTATCCCTTGCCCTCTGATAGCTGGGAACCCATCAGTAATTCCTTCCAGCCCAGTGGGAAAGGCCTTTTTCTAAAACAGGAAAAAATGGGCTCTGTCAAGCTCCAGCCCCTTCAGCTAGTGGGCAAAGGAAGCAAGGAAAGACCATGCCAAGGGGTTTTATTCCCCTTTTCACCATCACCCCTATCATCTTCTTTACCTCCTCTTCTTTCTCCCCCTCCTTCTTCTCCTCTCCTCCTTTCTTTCATTTATGCATTCTTTCTTCTTTGTCTTCATTGTCTTCTTCCTTTTCTCCTTCTTCAAACTCCTTTTCACCTTCCTTCTCTCTTTCCTCCTCCTTCTTTTTTCACAAAAGGTGATTTGTTTTCCTCAGCTCAGTCAGCTGGCAAGTGCACTTTGGGGGATAGAGGCTATATTTCACCTATAACTTACATCAGCTTTTCTTATGTGTTTTCATTTAAAATAAACTTCAAAGTTGTTGTTAATGTAAAATTGTACAGCGTTTTGGTGGGAATGTTTCAGAATGAATATGGGTTTTCCCCTGATTATTTTTCCAGATCCTTCAGGATAACATCCAATAGAAGGAGTGTTCCCTTAGGAAAATATATTTGATTTAGAAACTTTTCTTTTTTCCTCATAAAGAAAAGAATTTTGGCCTAGCAGATTATGTTTGGCAAACCATGCGGAACAAATTCTCCTGAATGAATGCTAGTGCACTATCTGTTCATAGAAAAATCTGGGCTCCCAGAATGCCAGAGCCGAATGATGGTGACTTGGGACTTGGGCTGGACCCTACAGAAGGGTGAGTCAAGCAAGCCTCTCCGGGTCTACGGTATCACTCTCTTGAAATCTCCAAGTTGTTCAGATGGAGAATATAATCCATAATGATACATAAAGTTGCAAGGAGCATAGTCTAATAGCTTTTTTTCTACCCCCAAGAGATACCAAAAGACACAAATATAGATAAATGATCAAAAAGGAATAATTGGCCTAACAGCCTTCTCTCTTGCGGTATTTAACATATATTCTTTGGCTCCCAGTCCACGTGGTTTGAGAATGTAAAAAGTAATTGCATCTTCCATTCTTCCTCCCTCTTCAATATACAAGCACCTCTAGAAACCTACTTGTAGAATATTATGTAGGTTTCTCTGCTTCATTTAGCTCCTTTTCTCTTAGGAAAACACATTATGACTTTGTACAAGCCTTGATCGATTTCTTAAGAGGCCTTATCTGATTGCTTTTATATTCTATTGATTTTTCTGAATTAAGTTTTATGGCCCTCAATTATTTTCTTGTATGATTGTTCACATCTTCGTCTGGTGCGCCATATAATTACACAGTGGCGCGCTTATGTTCTAGCTGATAATCCCATTTTAATATATGACACTCTCCCTTTTTATGGAGATTATCTTCCATATGCAGACCGATCTGTTGAATTCCGGGCAATGAAGATAAACCCGAATCGCAGGCCTCCTAGCTGACGGTGGAGGCGGCCACGATCACGCATTTGTGACATCTTGACAGAAGCGTTTATTGCCAAGTGTTGTGATCATCAGCTTCATTAGGAAAGCGTTTAACAATCATCGGAGATGATTTTTATAAACCTGCTGTTCGGCTGACTGGGGGATAGCACTATCACAGCACAATTAAGTTTCAAATGGGTTTTGAACACTGATGGCTAATATAATTCAGCACCAGCGGTAGACTGTTGCATTATACAATCATTTATCATTTGAGGGGGAATTCTGACAGTCCTCAAACGGCGAGGCCTCGATTAAACTGTCTTCCTCTCCCTGAGTCTTCAGAAAACGAGTGCCCGTCCATCTCCTCCAGGTGATGGCTGAGGAAGTTAAGACAAAAACAATGGCTGCCAGAGAAGTTTAATCAATTTATTAAACAAGTCGAGGGCTCGGAGATATTTTTCTTATATAGTACATGCCTATCAAAGCTGTCATAAGTGACACACCAGGCGGCAGTGGCGACGAGATCGCCCCTACCATTGTTCTGGGCTTTTTGAACCTTTTATGAATATAAATGTTGAGTGGGAAGCCTTCACGGGATCTGTTTGCCCTCCTAAAATAATTTATATTCCGCGCAGCACACGCCTGACTGATTTCCACCTAACATTACAAAGTGGTGGTGTTATTTCATATTGCAGAAATTTGTATTATTATTTTTTACATAAGAGAAGTCTTTTGATCTGCATTTATTAAGGGGAAAGAGATGCAGACGCTTAACCCAACCTGACAGAAATGCTGCAATATGTTCATTTTCTCCCACTACAAATCCAATACATTCATATTCAGAACCCTTTATCTAATAGTGCTTATTAGATTGTTTTGGCTACAGCTGCAAAGCAATATATCACGGGAAAATAATAGGTATGTCTTTTGCCGACCATGATGTGATTTGCTTTCGCTACGCGAGCATGAAAATCTGTCCCATTTATTAATAAAAGACTCCGTTAGATGAACTAACCTGCTTGACAGTCCCGAGAACAAAAGAGCTAATTTTTCTTTTGTTTGTTAGGAACACTTGGGCCCTGTAATAGGGTGACGGCGGGTCAGAGAGCTCAGGAGCTGCTTGCCGGAGAGAACTGTCGGCTGCTTAACGATTTGTTTTACAGCACCCAATGAATTCTCCAACACGCATCAACATATTCTTGATGAAGATTCCGAGAAGACACACACAGATGATCTCTGTTTGGACCTGGGATCCAGTTGGTTTATGGAGTTGATAAGCGGGTGCAGGCTGCCTCCCTGCTTCCCTTCCCTGGCCCCCAGGCACCCCCTTTGAGTAGGGGGTGGGAGGTGAAAGGTACGGAAGCTGGCAGAGGAAGCTGGAGGCCTGCGGTGGCCAGGAGCCCCGATCCAGACCCAGGGCTCTGGGTGCTCTGCTTCCATCATGGAAGCATCAAAGAGGGCTTATGTGTGAAGTGGCCTCGAACACTTACACTTCTTGAGCAGCATACGCATGGCATAACGTGCTGGGAGTAGCCAGACACGGACTGGGAGTAGCAGAGACTTCCTCCCAAAGGGCCAATGGTGCAGATCCCCACTGGAGCTCTTGGCCACTTTGGTTCATCGGGATCTTCCTCCTTTCTCTCTTTTTTTTTTTTTCACCCCTGGTGACAGAGTCCCGGAAGGCATTAGAAGAGAGCCCTGATTTCAGGCCCAGAAGAAATTCAGTGCTTACCTTTGGAGCTTCTTTGTATGACCATAGAGTTAGAAAAGGCCTTGGATGTCGTGGGGTACAACTCTGTCATTTTACAGATGAGAAAGCTGAGGTCCCACAAGTGCAAGCGGCAAAGCGTGCATTTGAATCCAAAGCTTTGAACTCCAAGTCTCATGCTTTGTCTAGGTCCTCAAGTGGTCTATTTGTCATTATTGGGGGCACTCTGGCTTCCATGCCTCAGTCCCGGGCGTGTTATGAGGAAACCTTCCTACCTGAGGAACTGTTTTTAAAGATTTTTCTCTATAGAATGCTTGGACTTGCAGGTGGGTGTCTCTCCAGAAGCTTTTGTCCAGGGTGGTCCTGTTTGCTTCCTTCATGCCCAGGAAGTTTCATAAAATGTTGAATTGGCAAATCACTAATTCTCAACATTATTGAATTGGAAGTGTGAATCTTCACCAGAGACATTCATCCCCAGGTCAGGCTTAGAATCTAGGCCTAGCACATCCTTTTTTTTTTTTTTTTTTTTTGCTTTTTAGAGGACAACTGGGGCTAAGTGACTTGCCCAAGATCACACGGCTATTTTTTGTGTTAAGTGTCTGAGGTCAGATCCGAACCCAGGTCCTCCTGACTCCAGGGCCCATGCTCTATTCACTGCACCACCTAGCCGCCCAGCCTAGCACATCCTTGCTGTGCTCCATGATGGGGGATTTGTACAGCAACAAACAGTCAAAGAGATGGCAAATACGAGACATTGGGACAAAACCGATTCTGAGAATGTAACTGTAACTGTCTATGAGCTGCAGCTGTAGCATTAAAATAATTACCCCCAAAGAAGCACGATAGGAAGCGATGCATTGAAGTGAGCAGAAACGGGAGAATGATTTATTCAATAACAACAACGTTGTAAAGACAAACTGCCTCAAACACTTAAGAACTTGGATCGATGTAATTACCATCGGACCAGAGGACCAATAAGGAAGGATGTGACCCCGCTGCGCACGGAGAGGTGAGCGACACACGGAGCCGGAGACATAGATTTTTTGGACATGGCTAATGTAGACATTTGTGTTGCTTGACTAGACATTTTTGTTACAAGGGTTTTGTTTTACTTTTTCTTTCAATGTGAAAGGGGTGGATGGGCTGGAGAGAAAAATAGATTTTTTGTTAATTGAAAAAAATAATTAAAAAACAACCCCCCAAACCCACCCTCAAAGTACATAGCTAACGTCAATGAGCTGCTTTTCATGACAGCCTCAGGTTACTGGAAAGGACATAGCACACACTCGAGGCTGGAGAAGCCTGGTGATGGGTCTGGCTCAGAGGGCAGAGGTGCGTTGGCATATTGGGGAGCACTCTGACGATGGCACCCTGGGCACACAGAGATCGAATCTCCTCACTTCACTGTCACAGTTAAGCATAGACGGAGACAAGTCTTCTCTCCTTCCCATAAGGAGGGAGTGCCAACGCTCTCCCTGTTCCCTTAGTGTACGTCTTTGGCACTCACTCCCTTTATCCCTGTTGCCAATGTACTTGCAGAGCACCCTGTGAAAGGGCCGTTTCAGGTCCCATCACTGCTCCTGGGCTGCCACTACTGCTGCTTCTGTCCATTATTTTCTCCCTGTAGTAGATGCATGAGGAACTCTGACAGGGCCTGTGGACACCCCCTCTCCCCTTGATCTACCCCAAGCACCCTGGAAATAGAGGCAGGCAGGGTACCCAAGTTGTGGCAGGGGCCACAGCCTCCTGACCCCAGATGTCATTTCTTTCATGGGGAGATTTTTGATTGAAGAAAAGCACATAATCATGGCCTCCCAGTGGTATCTGAAGAATAATGGCCCACTCTTTTTCTGTCCATGGTATATAGGAAATGGTTGTTGCTTTGGCTCTCTTTCCCCCAGGAGAGTCTTGAAATTCAGACTGGGGGGTGAGTAGCTACACCTAAAAAGATAAATCAAACTCCCAGTCAATCAGCCAGGGATTGGTTTGGACAGTGCCCTCAGACAGGCCAGTCTCTAATCATCTGCTTCTAATGAAAAGATTTATGGAAGAGGGTGGAGGACAGAAGGAAGGGAAGGTTGAGTGCCTGCCACAGATTGCCTCTTCAATTAGGGGGCAGGGCATGGTAGGAGGAGCAAAAGGGTTTTTTTTTCCCTAATAGACAGTGATTTGTTTCTCATGCAAAGAAAGGGATTATGTTCAATAAGGTTTTGAAGGAGGAAAGTTGTACAATGTGGCTGTCAGATGTTGATGGGGGTCACGTTTCCTGAAACAGGACAAGTGTCAAAACATACCTGGTGGGAAACCCTGAGACCTGGAAGTGGAGAAAGCTTACAGAGTTGGTCACTGAAATTATTGCCTCCTAGATCCCACTGAAGTCTTGGCACAATGGCGTAGAAGCAACCCTGGGCTCTCACAGGCTGTCGACTGATGGTATCCCTAATAACAGCCTGACAGGATTGAATGTAAGGAGTCAGAAACTCTGAGTTCAAGTCCCATTTAGGATCTCTGGGCCTCTGCACAATGACAGGGTCATAAACATGGTGACTGAGGCCCTTTTCAATGCTCTAAGATCAGCCTGGAGCCAGATGGCTCAGTGATTAGAGTTCTGAGCCTCGAGTCAGGAAGACTCATCTTCCTGTGTTCACATGTGGCCTCAGACACTTGCTATGCATGGGGTCCTGGGCATGGTTTTTAACCATTTGCCTCAGTGGCTTTATTTGTACAATGAACTGGAGAAGGAAATGACAAATGACTCTAGTATCTTTTCCAAAAATACCCCAAAACCTCCAAATGGGGGTCACAAAGAGTTGGACAAAGCTGAAACGACCAGACAGCACCAGCAGCCAGATGGACTGAGGGTCATCTCCAGAAGGCGACAGTTGGAGGAGGGAGAAGCTGCAGACTCACCAGAGTAGCCTGGAGAAGAGAAGGCTTGGGGGTCCCGGAAGTCATTCCCAAGTATCTGAAAGATTCTCTTGGGGAGGAGGAATTAGTCTGGCTCTTCTTGGCCCCCGAATGCAGAACAAGGAGGAATGGAGGATATGGGGAAAGGGAGATGGATATGGGGAAGGATATGGGGAAAGAGGAAAGAGGAAGAAAGAGGAAAAGAGGAAAGAGGGAAAGAGGAAAGAGGAAGGATATGGGGGAAAAGGATATGGGGAAAGAGGTCAACTGAGGTTAGATGTCAGGAAAAGCTTCCTAAAGATAAGAGCTGTCCCAGTGTGGAGGGGCTCCTTCAGGAGGAGCTGGGCTCCCCTTCTTTGGAATTTCTTCAAGTAGCATCTGAATAATACACTTGTGATATGGTGAAGAATGTAAGCCCTTTGAAGGCCTGGACTATTGTGTCTACTGCTTCTGGTCCAAGGTCTGGAGCAAAGCTGGTGATTAATAAATGTTAATTGAACTGAATATTTTAGGGGGAATTCTTGCTCATGTATGTGCTAGACCTTTGGTCACTGAGAAGCTTTTATCCATTGAGATGTGGTGATGGGGGGGAGGGATCTGCATTGCCAATCTTTTGAAATAATGCTGTATACATGCATGTACATTTACATACATACATGGATGTAAGAACCAGGTGGATATTGGCCTCATCTAATTCTACAAAGCAAATTTCTGTGGAGCCTGGTTCTGCAAAGCCTGAGGGCATGGGAGCTTCATGCAAGAATGAAGGGGCCAGAGAAAAGGACTCGTTGGGGGTGAGATGCTGGCTCCGACAGATCCCATGGTGGGTGCGATCCCTGTCTGGTTCACGGTTAACTCATTTGTGAAGCAGAGATGCACCAAACTTGTCTGGATGCTGGATGTGGCCCAAGGGCGCGCTGTGGTAGCAGCTCCTTCCCCACGCACAGAGGGGGGCATCGTTTCTCCAATGGTGGTGCCATTTTCTCTCCTCCCATCGGCCCTCTTCCCCTTGCCCTCTGAAGCGCTGAGGATACAGAGGCAAAAGACAGTTCCTGCTTTCAAGGAGCTCCATGTTCAATGGGCCAGTGATGGGCAGACAGCCATGTACAAACAAGCTATAGACGGGCCATGGGAGAGAGCCAAGGGCCAGTGGGCAGCAACCTTAGCAGGGTCAGGGACAGTGTCCTGTGGAGGGAGGGGTTTCGCTGGGATATGAAGGAAGCTAGAAAGGCAGGAGGTGGAGATATGGAAGAAGACACCTGGGGTCAGGGTTAGCCAGAGCAAAGGGCTGGAGGGCGCCTTTAGCGCTGGAGCCTTCTTCCTTGGACCAATGCTCTGCCACGCTGGCCTCCTTCTCCCACTGGGTGGCTCCTTCTGGGTCCACCAGAGAGGGCCTTTCTTCATCTCTCATGGCTGGATTTCACCACCATTCTCCCACTCAGATAACCTCTCCTGAGACAGCCCATCCCACTTTTCAGTGATGTTTTTCCTGATCACAAGCCTAAACCTGGTCTCTTTGCCTCTGCTGGTTTCTGATCGTTCTGTTCTCAGGAGTCCAGTGGTCACTGTTGGATTTCTTCCTCCTTTGTTAAGTTCAGCTTCAATGCTTTCAGCTTGACTTGAACGCCTCTGGGCTGTCATAGCAGAGAGTTAGGTCAAGCAGTGGGCCCAGGCAGGAGTGCAACCCACAGAGGCTGCTTCCCCAGAACAGGCCACTTTGGTCCAGGGACGCTCATGGTTGGTTGGCCTTTGGTGTGAAGTCTGTTGCTATGATGACCTAGGAACTGAAGCCTCCTCCCTTTCTGACATGATGGCAGCAGGAATGAGGGCTTAAGGGGATGCCAGCTACTCGCCTCTCTTTTCATGCTGCTGTTCGGCACTAGCATAGCAAACTTTGGCCAGAATGATCTCCTGGAATATGGCTGCCTGGACCAGTATCAAGGCACAGAGGTGAAGCCACACATCCCATCTCCGTGAACGTTCTGGAGGGAAGGCCCCAGGCTGGGGTTTCTCCCTTGGCATGGCTCCTCCCTACCCACAACAAACCTTGGAAGCAAGTGTTTGTAACAGCCTGGAAACTAGTGCGTGCTTGAAATCTGCTCACCATCTATAGCCTATGCTTTTCTCAGAGGCACAGATATGCCTTATAATAGGAGAAATGTTTACACATATAGGGATTTAGAAGATAGAAATAGAAAGGACTTGTAAAACTCAGGCACATGTAAAGATTCTGGTCTGGCTGGATGTGTTTAACTAGGGGGTAGTGCCAGGTCAGTCCCAAAGAGATGTGTGAAGAGTTTTTCAAAGGGCAACTCACCATCATTGGGATTATCATTAATTATTGTTATGGTGATGACCAAAGCCTTCCTGCTGCGGCCTCTGGGTTTCAGTTTTCTTACCTGTAAAGTCCCTTCTCACTTTGGATTGGAAGGCTCCCCTTTGTTTATGGAGCACAGGGTGTCTGTTTCCAGGAAAAAATGATTGAAACAAAACATTTTCTATCTATTTCCTATGTAGCTAAGATGTATGAAGAAATACCGCATTTACGAGAAATCAAAGAGTGTGTTTGGATGTCCTTTTAGGCAATAACTCCATATTTAACCCAAGCTTCTGAGCCCTGCTGTGCATTGTTGTCTTATTCTGGGATAGAATAGTTGCCCAGGAGTGAGATAGCTGGAATTATATGAACAGATATGGTGACGCTTCAGAAGGTCTGTAGGCTCATCACTGTGATCATGCTTTCCGCTGGTGTAGACTGTGGCCCATCCACACTGACCCAGACTGGGAAGTCTCCTCCCCAGAGATGTCCCATGTAGACAGGCAGAGGAAGAGGCCTTTCTTCAGGCCTCTCGACATGCTCTGTGTGTCAGTACCTCCCTTGGCCTGTCCCCCATCCTTGGCTTCTGCTCTGTAATGACGATGCTGATGTAGCATTTCAAGGTTTGGGAAGCGGTTTACATCTCACTGATCCCTCACGAGCCTGGGAGCTGGGTGCTACTAGAATCTGAATTTTGTTGTTGCTGTCTTTCAGTCATTTTTCAATCATATCTGACTCATCATGACCCTTTTTGGGGTTTTCTTGTCAAAGATATGGAGGAGTTTGCCATTTCCTTCTGCAGCTCATTTATTGATGAAGAAACTGAAACAGACAGGGTGAAGTGACTTGCCCAGGGTCACACAGCTAGGAAGTGTCTGAAGGCAGATTTGGACCTCTGGCTCCTGTGTCACCTGGCTGCCTCCATTTTATGGGTGAAGAAACTGAGGCTGACAGTGGTTGAATGACTTGCCCAGGGTCACACAACTAGGGGAGGTCTGAGGCAGGATTAGAACCCAGGTATTTCTGATACCCAGCCCTGTGCATTATGCTGCTGTTATTATTGTTTGGTCTACTTTCCTGAAAAGACCCATGACATCAGGGAGGTGATGCCATGACCTGGGGGATTTAAGTGAGGCTGGGCTGTGCAAGCACACCAGCTCCACTGTCTCCTCCAGAGCCGTCTGGGGCCAGTGGCCAGATATGAATCAGGACAACTGGAGATGGCCCTGATGCAGGGGGAGACCTTGGCCTTTTTAAGCTAAGGTCTTTAATAGTCTCAGTTTCACTGAGACAGCACTCATTCACCCATTCAGTGATTAAAGCTAGGTAGAAAAAGCCTCTTTACCTAATCAAAAAATTCACCCAAACATAAAAAATCTGGAAGGGAAAGACCTTCAGGGTTTCTGCCCAGAACAGAAACAACTGCTATTTACATTACGCTAACTGGCTGTCTAGTGACTGACCTGCCAATTTTTCCACCTCTTAGCTTTGTCTGCTGGCATGCTTCCTATCTCAAATAAAGTCCCATTAAAATAACTCCTTGACCCCCCCCCCCCACTTAATTCTAGTGTCTTCCCTCTCAGATTATCTCCAGTGAATCTCGTCTATACTGGCTTTGTACACAGTTGTTTGCACATTTTCTCCCCCTGAGAGCAAGGATTGATTTTGTGGCTTCCTTTGTATCCCAGGGTAGTGCAGGGCCTGATATATTGTAAGCATTTAAATGCTTCTTGACTGGACTCCTCTATTTCCTTAACAACATCTCTTAGGTCACTTCTTGTGTGAAGACCCATCTTTGGAAACATGCTGCAGCCTCCTCAGGGAATGATATTGGAGACTAAGGAGTATCCCAACTCCCCCATACTGACCAGGGAATGGGGTGTTAGTGATATTAGTGAATGTGCAACGGGGACTGGAAAGGGTGGCTGGAGAAGTCAATGTCTCTTCAGTGAACTCTGGCTTCTTTGGAAATTGTAGTGATTCAAGATTTGCATGTCATTCAGCTTCTCCAAGGTCATTTGATGTTATAAAGGGGTGAGGAAACAGACTGGAATCATGGGAAACACCACCATTTCTCAAACACAACCCACCCTGGTCTCTTCCTCATATTTAATATTTAATCCAACTATTTTGTCTATCTGCAGTGCCTGGTCCAAGAATGCACACTGCTGTTCTAACTCCCTGGACTGGACAGCCAACATTATGTCAGACTTGGACGATGGGAGTTTTTATCCATTTAGTTTTTCCTGCTTGGCTGATTAGGTTTATCTCTGTCCTAATCATGGATCTTGTTGGGGAGGCCTCATAATGTTCTGGCTGTAGATTTGATCAGAAAAATACCGTCCTCTGATGGCAACCTCTGCAGGACCTCCCCATCCCTAGTGGCTATCCCTCCCTCTAGTCCTTTTTGGATTCTACACATGCAATTCTCCAAGACAGCATCAAGAACCCTTAGTGAGCCTGTTTCTCAGTTTTATGCCTCATTTGACATTAATAATCAGAAGCTCCTTGGGCAGATTTATCTCTGAAGTTGAGTTTTTCAAGGAATTTTGTGTGATTTTCATGTGTCTGTGACTGTCTGGGAGAGCTTCCTGGCCTCCCTGAGCAGCCCTTCCTTTATACTCCAGGCACTCTCTAGCACCACCAGTGGTCGCCTTGCTCCAGCCCTCTCTCCCTTCCCCTTTTTCAGTTACACACTACTGCTTGACACACTGGGACAACTCTACCTCCAGGCTGGATCTTTATGGTATGATAATGACAGTGATAACCCACTTGAACCCCTTCTTCCATGAGTAACACTCTCCAACATCATCATTCTCACCCTATCTCAGTGATTCAGACCTCCTTCCCCTACCCCCACTACCATTGTTCAGATTCTCTTCTCAGGCCCCCACTGACAACTCCCTTATTCCCATTCCCTTCGTCCTCCTGTGCTCTCTGAAATGCCTGCTCCACAGCTAACAAAATGGCTTTTAATTGAACTGTTTCCCTTTTACCTCCCACCATCCTCTTACACTCCTCAGACTTGACTGCCTCCTTTTCCAGCACTGGCTGGCTCTCACTCGTACCTCATTGCCTGGTCATCATGGGCATCCTCCATTCTCACTCTGACCTCCTCCACCAGCCTCCTTCCTTTGAAGCCCATTCAATCCCGATTTATTACCCACTCAAGATTCTGGTGACTATGGTTCCTCTACATCTCTCTCCTGCTTTGGAGTTCAGTGCCTTCAGTACCTGAGGAGGAATAAAAGCCTCCTCAACTTTTGCTCTTATGAGTATGCTCGATCCTCAGCTTACTGATTTCTCATGACCTTCTCTTCCACCCAACCTCAGCTACATGGAAAGACAGTCATACTTTGATCTTGCCATCACTTGAAAATGTATCCTTCCATGTTCATGAATCATGAAATCCCTTTATCTGGACACAATCTTTGCTTCCACCTTCTATCCCTAAAAACTGTTCTCCTTCATTAGGACTTCCAATCTCACCACCCCCCAGTTCTTTCCCAGGCCCTAAACCCTCTGCTGATCATACTATTTCCCTGTGTCAAATGGACTCTTTGGTATCGTGAAGAAATAGAAAATGGCCCCGCCTTTCTTTACTTTTCTGAGGAAAACCTGCATGTCCATCTGCTTGTCTATAGCTTTGGAATATTTTCTGACTTCATCGAAAGAATTGCACTCTGGATGAGGATTAGTTCCTGCAATCTTGTGTCTACTTGTTGACCGTTAGACAACTACTGATGTATTCTTGCTTGCTGCTCTTCTAGGACACTTACAATGCCCAGAATCCTCTGCCCACTGCCCACTGCCCTTCAGTAGTCATTGTAGAAGTGCAATGTTGACCTTTGAGTCACTTGTGGCTGGCCAGGCCCATTTTCAAAGCCTTTATAGCTTAGTGGAAACTCAAAGAACTCCGTCTGTGTTGATCCAATCAGGAAGAACCCAAATCAACTGTCTGCCACCAAGCACCATGGGACTGGGGCATCAGTGGTCCTCGCTGTGTCAGTGACAGCAATAATTATGTACTCACATCGATGTGCTTTCACATAAATCAGAGTAACACCTGGACAGCCCTTGTGAAGTAAACCAAAGGGGAGGAGACCCAGCATTTGCAGTGGTGAGCCCATGGAAGGGCAAGGCAGAGAGGCATGGCAAAATATTTGGGGATTGGCTGCAATCTGTAGCCACTAGGGGCTAGAGTGTTTTTGTTATATTTTGGGGTTATTATATATTTAGAAAATAATGCCTACAAAATGATGCCTGTTTAAAGACAACCATGTAAAGTATATGGAGGGAAGATGGAGTTGGTGAGTGAACTGACACTTGACACACCTCTGAAGCAGGAAGGTGTGCTTCCTTCCCATGGAGAGCCTGTGATTTCATCATTTGTGGCCTCTCTGCAGAAGATGATTCGCGACTTGTCACTCAGAGTCACCGAGATTCTCTCATTAGGAAATGATTGCTCTCAAGTCTTCTCTCAGGCTCCATTTCCTTGCCTGCTTCATTCCTTTCTTCTTCCTGGTGCCTTTGATCATGGGATGTCATTTGCTCTGGGATGCACAGACATCCTCTTAGCGCAGACCACTGCGTGTTGCAAGGACAGACTTGTGTGGACAGCGGGCCTGGCCTCCCCCACCTCGTCAGCTCTGGATCTGCCTTTCCTGTGAGCAGCCTTCACGGATGAGTGCTGGGTCAGAAAATTGCACTAATGACTTCTCCAGGTGGAGTCTGTTGATGGCCGCCACCTTTCCTTTGGTACTGTTCTCCGTAGCTTTAGAACTCCCACTAAATGGGCAGAATTATCCAAATTCTCTTTTGACATTTTCCTTTACAATACTTTTTGACATCTCCATTTATAAATTTCTTTTCTTGCTAAAGCTATGTTGGAAAAGTGAATTCCTGAGCATGCCTTGCCAGGTTTGAAGCCTGAGGGATGATATTCAGCCTATTTAATTGGAGAGCATCTAATCTAGTTATCTTCCATCACAGAAAACAATCCCAATGCTTTATGAATCCCAAACCCGCTTTTTTGGTACTGATGACGTATCCCTTAGGACGTCTTCAGCATCCATTTTTCTCTCTGCTGGATGCAAGAAGAGTCCATGTGGATTAATTCTCCTCACTCTTCACTTATTGTCATATACTCCTTGAGTCTGCTCGATGCCCAACCTCCTGCTTACATTATTCATTTCTGTTTGCAAGGCAGACTATGGAAACACCTTTGTTTTCATTGACTGTATGCCACAAGTCATGGTGACACTCCAGCAATCCAGGCATCATTCTCTTCCCCTGTACAACAAGGTGGTTGAGATGAGTGACATCTAAGGTCTACAGGTCTTCTAAATTTCTCTCTAATAAGCCAAGTCCAAGGCTTCCTTGCTCTACCTTGGCAATGGGTTTGCTGTGATTTCCATCTTTTAGCCTCTCTGTTGGCAGGACACATACACACCATAGATAGTACCTCACAGGACAATACATAGCCTCAGAGTGCCTGGTCTTAGGCCCATAGTTCTATATGGATAATTAGGATCACAGATTTAAAGACTATGAGGCTATCTAATCTATCTCACTCTCATTTTGCAGATGAAGCAATTGCAGTCCAGGGAGTTCAAGTGATTTGTTCAAGAATGGAGAATAAATGTCAAAGCAGGAATAGAAACCCAGGTTGTTCTTAGACTCTAGATGGGGAGTTCTGTCCACTATTCCATGCTTTGGGGAAATTCTTTCACTCTTTGGAGTTTAGTTTCCTAATAAGCAAAATGGAGTATGGGATTAGGTGGTGACTCTGGAGTCAAAGGAACTGAATTTAAATCCCATCTTCCAAATTTACCATCTGTGTGCCACTGGGTAAAGTCTTTACCAGCAACCCATTTTGTGTTAGTTTCCTCATCTGTGAAGTGAGGGCATCTCTTGTCTCTTTGGAGAGCTCTTTCTGATAATTCCCAAAGAAGAGTCTCCAAGCTGTTTTCATCAAGGCTATCCTTACTGGTTAAGTCTCCTTAAGGAGACACTTCTGGAGAATTGCTCTGCTAGGCCACACTCTTGGAGATATATCTGTCATTGGCACATTTGTTAATACAATTTCTCATCACACTTAATTGTCATACCTTGGGGGAAAAAGAAGCCTTCTTTATCTAAAGGGAAAGACTGACTAATGACTGACTTTCACAAGGGGAATCTTTCATGAACTCTTGTCAGCAGTCTCCAAGCTTGACCCCTCAGCATGCCATCTTGTGACCAGGGGATAGTTAACAAGGGCAGCAGTGGGTTTGTTGGGACCCTTGACTTTTTTACTTCTTCAGATAATCAGGTTCTTCTCAGATGGCACCAGGCCAGAACTCTTGCAGTTTGATCTAAAGGAACCATTAAGACAATGTCCTTGGAATAAATAAACATTGATGGAGCCCCATTTTGTGTTAGGTATTTTTTCAGGTGCTGGTGAGTCAAAGATCAGAATGACCACTAGCCCTCACCTCCAATAGCTTATATTCTGTTGGCACAGTCTGTGCCACAATGTATTAAATAAGATTAACATAAGGAGAGGGATGGAACTTGACCATTTTATTGGTTTAGGAAACTTTCTTATGAAGATGTTTCCCTAACAGAGCAAGTTAGCACTTCTATGCAGCTGATTGTCTACAGGGAGTTGCTTCAGGCATTGAGAGGTTAAGGGGATTACCTGGGGTCCCAAAGCCAGTTGGAGTCAGAAGGAGGATTATAATAGGAATGAAAAATCTAAAGAGGGAGTGGTTTGCTTTCTACCTGTGCTATAGTCAGGTTCTTTGCTAAGCTCTGCAAACAGGAGGACAAAGAAACAGTCTTTGTCTTCAGGGAGCTTACATTCTCCTGGATGTATAGAACAGGTCATAAATTATGTTCCTTGCAAAAGAAACTAAAATGACAAAAAAAGGAAGGAAGGAAAGAAGGAAGGAAAGAAGGAAGAGAGAAAGGGAGAAGGAAAGAAAGAGATCCACACCATATTATTTGGGAGGAGGCTTTCGATTGTGGAAAGCAAAAGTGATGAGAGGCCTACAGGTATGATGTCAGTATTTCAAAGTCACCTTAACCCATCAAAGATATCTGTGGAACAATAGCCACTGTTGGACCAAAGACCTGGGTGGCCAAAACAAGGTTACACTTTATTATAGAAGTGCTCTACATAAATCATACGATATTTGGGAATTTCTAATGTTGACTTTGAGACTAGTTGCCCTTTGGAGGGAAATTTACTTGTCTACCTTAAAGTTCTTTGTTGAATCCCTGACTTTGTCTGACTTGTATAAGAGGAGACCATTATGGGTCTAGGCATCACTGAAAATAACTAGTCTGAATGGGGTACAGATTACTACACACACATTTGGGGGATTTTCTTTTTTTTTAATGACTATTTTGATGATCATTTGATAAAGCAAAAAAATTCAATACTCACCCAATGGAGGGAACCCCAATATCAGCCTTAATGCTGATAGTTGGAGCTGAGGGAAGATTGTTTTGGAATGAACCCTGTCAGCACTTTTTAGAAAGCATCACCTCCACCTAGATCAATGTTATTATTAATAGCAAAAATGATCCATATAATCATCAGGTGGGGTGGGCAGGAACCCATAGCGATTACTGGTTTGTCTTCTGCTAGTGAATGTTGCTGAGATTGCCCCCCTCTCTTTACTCAAGGTTCAGTCACTTAAATGAAAGGCAGGTGGTCCACTGTCAGGGCCCACAGCTTGGGACCCTTTCTGCTTCTTTCTGGAAATGGCTCCAGCAGAGATCTCTGCCTGATCTCACCCAGCCCTTCCCCTCCCTGGCTGTTTCTGGTAAGAGTTCAAGGGACTTTGGAGCAGCAATGTTTCACTGGGAAGTTCTGTCGACACATTCTTGAGCTAGGAACTCCCATCACTTCATTCTTGAATGTAGAAAATCATGCTTTAAATTGTACTTTGGCTATGATGTCCATCTTCTGGCTTCACAAACAAGCCAGAGATTGTTTTTCGCTTTCTGCTCCAGCATTCACAAAGTTTTGCCTAAAATCCTTGGAGATTTACTGAAAGAGATTTATTTATGTGCATTCAGAGGGCCATGCCAAAATCCTGCTGCTTCCTGTTCTTCAGGATTTCTCTAAATTAAAAAAAGGAGGTGGGGGAAGAGAGAGAGAGAGAGAGACAGAGAGAGAGAGAGACAGAGAGAGAGAGAGAGACAGAGAGAGAGACAGAGAGAGAGAGACAGAGAGAGAGAGAGACAGAGAGACAGAGAGAGACAGAGAGAGAGACAGAGACAGAGAGAAACAGAGAGACAGAGAGGGAGACAGAGACAGAGAGACAGAGAGAGACACAGAGACAGAGAGAGACAGAGAGGGGGGGGGGGAGGGAGAGAGAGGGAGGGAGGACATGTTGATTTTGTTGTTCTCCTTTTCCAGATAACAGAGTTATCTGTCCTGTGGAGGAGCAGACTGATGACAAGGTGGGTGGACGCTATCCAATGCCTCCTCCCAGTTTGAATGAAATCATTGAGTGGATTGTTTTCTCTCAAAGTCACGTTTCCTCTTAATGAAGAATTATGAGATGTGCATGGAAATCTATCAGCCTCAGAGTTCCCTTAAAATACTTTGTATGTGGATCCCTATCAGCCAATTTATTAAAAAATGGGTTGACTTATGATTAACAGTAAGAAGACTTTGGGGGAGCACGTTTTGGGCCTTCTGTGGCTGATGTCACTCGCCAAGTCGGGCAGTGAACAGAGTGACTTTGCCGATCCCCAGATCATAGGGAGAAGCCCTGCCGTTCTGTGCCTGGAAGGATGCCGTTGTTTTCTTTGTTCCTACTCCTTTGGTAAAATTGTTTTCATACAAACCCATAATGCAGCATGCCGCCTTTAACAGGCTTCACTTGCCGTTTGTGATGCTATTTACATTATGCTGCAGATTAGCCTTGATTATCCCGACTGGCTTGCGGTGCTAAGAGCATGTTTGTATAAGTCGCTGTCATAGTGGGGCGCAGCAGCCAGGCTCTAGGGGAGATCTGCCAAAGGCAGGGTCAGCCCTCTGGCTCATGGGGCCATGGGGGGGCCAGGGCTTGCCAGAGCTGTTTCAGGTAGCTGGGTGGGGCCCACTTCCCTGCCCAGGTCACAAAGAGCTAGGTGGCACATTGAATGGTCCTCAGGCTCAGACTCAGAGACAGAAAGGACCTCAGAGGCATCAGTCCAATGGCCTTGCTTTACAGATGAGGAAACTAAGGCCTGGAGGGGGCAATAGCATGCCTGAAGTCACTCAGGCAGTAAATGAGAGGAGGGCATGTGAGCAGACTCCTAATTAGACTTCTCTGTCTGCGTGGGCTCACGAATACACATTACACCAAATGAAGTGGGTGGAGAGAAAGTGGGTTTGACATGGGAAGAGGAAAGCCTCCTTGTTGCGGGCATTTGTCCCCTCTCTTGGTACACATTGGACAGGAGCTCTATTCCCCTCAAACATACATCCCAAGGAGGCCCTGACTCCTTTCAGTCTGCCTTGTGGCTCCCTTCCAACCTGAGGCCAATCACTCAACATTTACTAAGTGCCTGCTGTGTACCACACACTCCGCCACATGCTGAGGATACAGAAGAGGCCAACTCAGCTTTGTCATTAAGGCCTTTCTATATGCCAGGCATCATGCCAAGTGCGGGAGATACAAAAAGAGGCAAAAGACAGCCCCTGCCCTCAGGGAGTGCACGGCTCAGTGCACCACCCTGCATGCTGCCTCCATAGTCATGGTCCTGCCATGGACTGCCCCATTCCCTCAGCACCACTGACTTCCTGCTGCCTGTAGCACAGACTGACCTCCCGTTTGGCTTTTAAGTCTGCCTTTCCAGGCTCACTGGCTAGCCCCTTCTGCCTCAGCTCTGGTCCTCAGGCAGGGCCTTCATGCTCCCACCTGTCTTTGCACTGGCTGCCCCCATGCCTGGCATGCACTCTCTGCTGACCTCTGCCTCCTTTGAGGACGGAGCAGTGTCTTCTGCATGGACCCTTTTGTGACCTCCCTGACAGCTCCTGCCTTTCCTCCCAAACTGCCTTGGATGTGATGAACTACTTTGTCCACACATGAATGTCTTCAGTTTGTACCTGTGATACCTGTATTTCCATAGGTATGTGTCCCTCTATCAGAATATAAGCTCTTTGTGAGGAAGGGCTGTTTTCCTTCTTTGTCTTGTAGCCCCTGGAGGTGGAGCTGTCCCAGTGTGTCAAGTAGTAGTGTGTAACTGAAAAGAGGGGGAAAGAGTACCTACTAAGTGCTTAATTAATGATTGTCCATTATTGATAGATCGCACCAGAAATTAGCAGCAAACTAAGGCAAAGCCCTATGGGATGCGTCAACTGGCAGTTACTGAGATGGAGGTGGGGAGTGGGACAGACTTTTAAAGATGTCCAGCCTTATTTGGTTTTCTCAAGAATGCATGACAAACCACACAC
>NW_027186352.1:6237731-6260250 GCF_028583685.1 Petaurus breviceps papuanus
GAGGGGGAAGGCCCCGATTGGTGTCTCCATTGTGTTCTAGCCCCACCCTACAAAAACATCATCAAAGAAGATCTGGCCATTCCCAAGCCTCGGACCTTCCACCCTCTGGTGGTTTCTGGCTGGCACTGGGAGGGTGAGGCATTGTTCCTTCTGCTGTTACACAGGAGAGATCAGGAAGAGGCTGCACGAGTTTGGCCGGCTTTCCCTAATGGAATGTTCAATTCAACACAGCGTGGCTAAGGTCCCAAGGGGAAGCTGTGGGAGAGACCCCTCTGTGTGCTGTCCTGTGGCGCTGTGGGGGCCTCACTGAGCCAGAGGCCCTTGGATCACAGGGCCATCGACGGAAGAGAAGAGGGCATGTTGGAGGTTGCTTCACACAGGAGGAAAATGCGGCTCACAGAAAGGAAAGGATTTGCCCAAGGAAGGAGACGAGCATTGACTGAGCCCCTGCCGCGCTGAGCCTTTTACAGTCATTGTCTCCTTTGATCCTCATGCCACCATGGGAGGCAGGTGCTGTCATTCTTGTTTTACAGTTAAGGAAAACAAGGCAAATGGAGGTAAAGTGACTTGCTCAGGGTCACACAGCGAGTGTCTGAAACAGAACTGCAGCTGAGGTCTTCCCGACTCCTGACTCTGGGCTTAGCACTCTGCTGCACTCTGGGGCCTTGGGAGAGCTCTTGGGCTCCCATACCTCACACGGTACCCCTGGTACCCTAGACCTGGGGCCCTGAGAGTGTATCTTGTCCAACCGAGGCTGAGAAAGAAGAAGAAAGGGTGGGATTCAGAACACGAAGGGAGCTGGGGAGAGGTCATCCAGTCAGAGGGAGATGCAGAAAACCAGACAGGGATCACAGCATTGTCAGTCTGAGCCTGGAAGAGGCCCCAAAGGCCATGAAGCCCAACCTCCTCATTTCACAGATGATCAAGCTGGGGCTCAGGGACCTAACCAAGGTCACTTGTACAGCAATGTCCTGGTAGGATTTGAACCCTTGCTTGAGGAGCACTGCTCTCTGCCCTGTACCCAACAGGCAAAGCCAGGAAGGGAAACAGTGTCAGAAATGGGGAAGATATGAGAAAGCACAGAGTGAGTTTGGGGATAGAAGGCTGTCCCTATACCCTGATGATGGAAAACTGGCCAAGGGGAGGGGGGGGAAGGGGAACATTTCTGTGACTCTGGGTCTGTGGATACTTCCTGAGGGCACAAAGATGGGAGGGGGTGGGGGTCATGTAGAGGAGCTTCAGGGGAATAGAGTGAAGACCAGGTTCACACATTGGCTTTTCATTTCTGCCGAGCCGCCTGGTGACAGAAGGAGCAGCAGACCACCCAGGTGCAGCGCCCAGAGAAGCCCTGCTCTGCTGGCCGCCATTGGCTGCTTGGGCTGCCCTGACCCCTCTGGCTCAGGAGCCCCTCTCCAAGTGTTTCAGCCTGGGTGCCTCCAGGGTCTCTCATTCCCAGGGGTCATAGACTCAGGTGCCACCAGGCCCCAAGCTTCAGGATGGACATCACCAGCTACAAGCCTTCCAGTAAGAGGGAGGATGATCAGACCTCGCAGTCTGGCTGGTTTCTGTGCCCCATCAGCCCCTGCGTTTTGTCTTAACTTTCCTTGTCTTTACCATCAGGATGTGAGTTCCTGGGCCAGGGACAGTGTCTTTGCCTTTGTATCCCCAGTACTTGACACAGTGCCCCGTACATAGTGCTAAAAAATGCTCATTGACTCTGACCTCCAGCCATATCCTAAGGATCCCTCAGACTTCATATCACACTTACATCATCAGCCTTAGAACCCGGCCATCCCATCTGTCCTGTGGGCAAATTCTGTGCTCTGAACTTTGGCTTCCTGAGGGCACAGCTGTCCTGCTTTCCCATCTGTGTCCCCAGATCTAAGCCTAGCATTTGTCACAAAACGAAAAGGCTTCCCCACTCCGCTCCACTCCCATTCCATTCCATTTCTGCTCAATGGAAATCAGAACAACTCCCATGCCTAACCAGGCTTAGGGAGTGGCCTTGGTCGTTCCTTTGTTATATTACTAAAAAGGGTCATATGAAGGAAAGCTAATGTGGGTCCCGTGGCCTGTTGACCCTTCTGAAACAAGCAAAAGTGGGTCTTTGCCAGAAAATGGCAGATCCATTATTCATGAACCACACATTACCCAGGAACCATTACCAGGAACGATGCCAATTCTGCCTTTTATAGGCAATCACCGTCAATCACCACAGTGCTCTCTGACATTAAAGCAGGTACCCTCTGATTCCTGCCTGTAAGGAGGATAGAGTCTAGTTCTGAAGACACTCATCACACACAGGAAGTCGTGAAATGCAAACGCGGTACGGGAGATGGATTCACTCAGAAGGACCTCGGGAGTCCAGCCATTCACTCCTGCGTGGCTCTGATTCTTAGGACTTACCATCACATTTGTCCCCAGTTGGTTTTCTTGCTCCAGTTTCTGCCCTTCCAATCGAGCCCCCCTAAAGCTGCCTGATGAACATTCCAGGAGCCCAAGTCTGTGCATGTTACTCCCCTGCTCAGGAAGCTGCAGAGGCTCCCTATTATGCCCACGATCAAATACCAGCCTTTCTTTGACATTTAAAGCCCCATGTTAGAAGCTCCAGCCTCCTTCCCCAGACTGATTGCACATTGCCGTCCTATACACATGCAGACACACACACACGATATGATCTGCCTGGAACACTGCCCTCTGCCCTCTGTCCCCAGACTCTTATCTACCTTCAGTCGAACCCTCTATCCTCTAAGACATGTAGCTGCTTTTAATGTAGGACACAATGCCCCAAATCGTCAGCCCAGAATGGAGTCTGGGCCCAAGGGCGCATCAGCAGAATCGTGAGCTCCCTAAGTTGCAGGACTTCACAACTGGCTCCTTCCCACTGTCTCGCTTTCTTCCCTCTGTGTGTGCTCTGGTCCATCCACCATGGCCTCCTCACCCCTGACCCTGTATCTCCCACCTCCTCACCTTTGCCTCTGCTGTCCCCCATGCCTGGCTCTCCATTCTCACTTTGCAAGACGCAGCCCAAATCTCTCCTTGTGCACAAAGCACAAATCTCCCTTCTCCTGCAGTCAGAGGTGGACCAGCAGAAGTCTGGGCTTCACTTTCTCCAGGATGTTATTATTTCTTCACTAATACATGCCAGACAATGGAATCAGGAGAGAGGAGTCATTGGAATGTGAAATTTGGATAATTTGCACTTTCAGTTGGTATTAAACAAAAGGTTAAGAACTAACAATAATAATTCATTTCTCATTTCCAGTGAGGAAAGTTTTTTCCTTTTTCTTAAAAGCTCCCTCTTTTCCCATTTTTTTTTCTGAACACTTTAACTTTTTTAACAGGCATATCTTGGATTCCTTTGTCTCTCTGGTCAGCAGCACTACAGGAAGTATTGATGAAAGTGAAAACTAGAAATAATTAACAATATCATAATTAGTAAGTAGCTATTGGGAGTAGTCACCAGACATTCTTACATGCCCACAATGCAACTTCTTAATAGGGTTTTCCTTTGGGATTTGCAAGGCAACCAGACAAAAAGAACTCACTTAGTAATGTCCACTTTCTGGTGGGAGAGAGCCCTGAGAACCACGCCAGCCTTGGTTCCTTCCTTCGGTCAGGGAGTGTCAGGATGGGGCCTGCAGGAGAAGAAGACAGAAAGGAAATACTCCAGGAGTGTCAATCCATCATGCATTACAGAGACCCCTGCTCATGCTCCCAAAGTTCCCTGCGTCTGTCAACATCTCCATCACGAGCTTCTCTGAGATTTATAATTCAGCCATAAAAGCCCATTTCACTCGGCATATAAAGCTTCACCCTGAAATATTATTTTATTGACACCTTTTATTTTAGGTAGGCCCTTTTCATGGTGTTCAAATGTCTGGTATCCTCCCTTCATGGGCCCAGGAGAAGTTTGCTTATTTGGGGTATGACTTACTGACTCTGAAACCAAGCTTGGCCCCAGGAAAAGGTCTCTCTTCCCTGACCTCATCTACCCCCTGTCCTTTGGTGAAATCTTCCATCTCTCCGCTCTGTGGTGGCTGGTGAACAATCACACTGTAAAATCTTATCTTCAGACTTAAATCTGGTAGAGAACTTATGGAAAATCTAATCCAGGCCCTCCATTTTATGGATGAGGACACTGAGGCACAGGAGGGATTTAACTGGCATAACAGAACTGGGGGCATCAGGGGCCAAAACTAGAACTTGGGTCCCTGGAATTCAGTTAAGTTCTAGTGAACTCAATAAGCTTTAACTGAGTGCTTCCTGGGTCCTAGACCTGCCCGGTATGAGGCCTTGAATGACCATCCACTTCTGGCATGCTGACTGGCCAGCCCCACTCAGCCCACATCTCAGGGACTGGGGGCTGGCGCCAGTCCCTGCCTTGAGGTTTGCCCAGGATTTATCGCTCTGAGGCTACCTGTCTTCTGCACAGGGGCACACAGGAGGCTGCTTGGTGTCTAGACCCATTGGCTTCTCACCCCCAGTTTGGCCACAATTCTGTTCTTTGGCTCTGGTCTCCATCTTTCTTCCTCTCCTTCTAAGAGGGAGGCAAAGGGAGTGCCCAATAAGAAACACAAATCATGCACACAAGGCTAGATTATTCCCACACAGAAAAGGGAAGGCCAAATAATAAGGATGCAGGGTGACCGGACCAGAATCTGGCATCTGAGCCCTCCTGGAACAACTGGTTGGTAGACTGATGTCCAAGCCTGCCAGAGACACAACCCGACTGCCAGGTTGCTGGCTGATGATTTCATGTTTAACCTTCATGGACCTCTCAAGCCCTGTGGGTGTTATGTTTCTGGGCCCCTCTCTCCAATGCTGATGACTTTCTTATCATGAGCCTGCTCCTGCTGGTTTGGCTCTTGCCAGCACCCAGAGGCTGCCCAAGGCCATTGGAGTATCAAGAGGTTGATGGTGGAAGAAAGGGAACATACCAGGAGAGGCCTCTGGGGCGAGGGAAGGGTCTGGTTACAAGGTCCATGGAGGGCACTGGCCACCAGGCCAGGGAGGAACAGGGCGCTTCCTTCCTCTGGCCTTGACTGGAGACAATCACATCTTCCCAACAGCTGCGTCCAGGAGGCCCGATGGCTGGAAGCCCCCTCCTCTTCCACATTGCTGTGTCAACCTATGCCACCTGCTTTTCTGGCTCAGTGGCCAGTTCCAGCTACTCCTTTGGGCCATGAGTTATATTATTTGGAAGAAGCATGGAAAGGGAGGAGGGCTCTCCGTGCCATGGGCAGGAATGCTAGAGAGGAGATGCCCTCTGGAGGCAGAGCGACCCAGGGCCCCTGAATCCATCTGGATCCTTCCTGAGGTTATTGTCTGCTCTCTAGACCCTCCCCATGGCTCCCAAGCAGCCACCCTGTTCCCCTCCCTGATCCTCCCGGAAGCCTCATTTCCCAGCTATTTACACCTAGAAAGATGAATTTCCATGTAGGAGACTTTTAGGACAGTTCATCATTCACCAAGTCCTCTTCTATTCCCTGTTCATTCATCTCCATATTTTTGCCTATGGTTCTGTTTTACATAGAGGTCATCAGTGCAGAAGCGTTTCTTCTGTTTTGGGTTTTCCCTTTTGCATTACTTCATTTCTACCTGAGCCGCATGACTTGGTATCCTTTGAGGCAGGGAGACCAAGCTTCACCTCCTGGCTCAAACCCCTACCACTGGCTGGTCCTGGGCGCTGGGCCCCAGCCTCCCACCTATCTCCTCAGGTATTTGAGAATGAATGAGATGAAGAATGCGCGTCTTAACATTTTATGGACATTCAGTCCTAATTGTTTTGTTGCTATGTCCAACACTTTGTGACTCCATTTGGGGTTTTCTTTGCGATTACAGAAATGAAGACACACACGTATGGACCCACACTCATATATGCATCTTTATGATTACACAAGGATTATTGTGACCCTTGAGCTGCCCTCCAAAAAGAGTCTATCAATTTTCAATTTCACCAGCCATGTATGAGTGTATGGAACTTGAGAGGGCTAACTTGGGATAGCTAGAAGGAAGCACTATTTCCTAGTAAAGATAATATAACTTAGGAAACACATTTCCACAGCAATAGCAAGAGCCTGCCTTTAGAGGGATGGAATGTAAATGACTCAGCAACAGCTGGGGCAAGCATGTGAATGAAAGAACCCTAAATGGCCAGGGAGAGAAGCAGGCGGCTAATTCTCCTTCAGGCAAATGAGGCAGGCTGCATGTGGACAATGCCTTCATGGGGCACTTCCTTCGGACTGTCCATTGGCCAGAGGATCCTGGGACAGATGCCTTAGAAGTTTCTTGCAGGCACCAAATCCCTGAGCTTGGACCCTTCTGTCTGCTTTTAGATTCTAGATCGTCAGACCAACCTTTGCAATAAAGCACAGTGTCACCACTGCACAAAACACCTTAGAAAGTGCTTGGATGGGAAGGGCTGCTGGCCTTTGTCTGGCCAGTTTAGACACAGAAAACCCATTCCGGAATGAAGGCTCACTCTGCTGATTTCTCCAACCCCTTCCTGGGTGTCCAATGTTCTGAGGCCATAACAGCTTCTTGAATCATCCAGTGACTGACACCACATAACAGCCCAGTTCATAGATCTCTGAGGAGAAGAGGGGCCTCCTGATTCAGGAGGGAGCACGGCGTTTCACCTCTCTGAAGCCACCACTCTCCTTGGGCCAGTCTGCTAGGTGAGGCAAGAGAGAAAATGAATTCAGAAACCACCCAAGCTTCTTAATAGATGATATGACTCCCTCTGAATGGGGACAGGTTAGGGCCTTGGCCTCAGGTACCCAGCCAGGTGACTTGTTGGGAGACTGTCTTCCTTCTAACCATGGTCCCAGCAGGTGTTTCAATGGAGATGTCAGATCCTTCTCCTAGGCCCTCTCGAAAGTGTGGTCTGACATCCTGTTTCTGGAGAGCAGTTTCCATGTTTGACCTAGATTGACTGGTTCACCTGGGAGAGATTTCAGCACCTGTGGTTCTTAAAAGCTTTGGGGCTCCCAAAGAAGACACTGCATGAATATCAGTTGGTTTTCTTCTTAAATTTCATTCCTATTCCAATAAATGTCTCCTCCAATGCTTTCTTGTGACAGGGAGGTGACAGGAGGGCTCTAGAAGGCCATTCCCAGTGAGCCATGAACTCTGTGGTGGGCTTTAGCCAGGTGGCAAGACTTTGGGTAACCGCCAGTGCTGGTCTGCCCGTCTGCTGACCAGCCTGGCTGAGACCGGATGGCCTCTTTAGCAGGTGGACTGCAAGGACATGAGATGGTGTTTTATCATCTCTAATATCATCTTCTGAGGCAAGGAGGGTTTGGGATCTGTGATGATGGAGACCACGTCCACACTAAGGAAGGGGACAGTTCATGGGATCTAGAGTATTTCCTGAGCAGAGCTGAGATCTTCAGGCACATCCAGCAGAATCAGGGCTAAGTTATGGATCATGTTTTCTCCAGCAGGACCTGGCTCCCACCATCTATCTGCAGGCTGCTAGCCTTACTCCGGCAGAATCTCTCACACTGCTCCCTTATGATTAGACTTTTCGGGGCCTGGCAAGATTACCTGGCTCCGCTTACCACCATTTTTCAACAGTTCGCCCCATTTGTTCTTGAGCAATCTGGACATCAGTCCATGTTTTCAAAGAAAATATTCCAAGGCAAAATCTCCTGAGATATCTCCAGTGCATGACCATGTCATGATAAAATGGGGAATTGGCCATTAAAGATTCATGCATTTCTCTCCTTGGCACCTGGGTAATTTCTTGCAATACCACTTTCCACATGGGTCACTGGGGTGGGGGTGCATAGGGCGGTTCAGTAGAGGGAGGGTTTCACTCTAAGCTTCTTGACCACACCATAAAGTACCCTACAATAAGAGGAAACAATGCCTCCTGCTCCTACTGCTGGGCAGGGGGTCACTTTAAGAGAGGGGCCCTAAATGATTCTTAATCCCAGGATGCCCTGATTGTGCTAATGTGAGCCAGGCAGCACTCCCTCCCGTTATAAAATCATTGCAAATATGAGCAGAATAAGAAATGGGCCCCAGGATCTTGTTACAAATTCTGTTTATTCCACCAGGGTTTGGGGGAAAGCAAATAGGCAGTGATTCTGTTTGGGACTTGTTTCTGAAAGATTCCTTTTTATGCAGGTGAGTCAAGAGGTTAAGGGAGGAAACCATTTCACTACAGCCTGTTTGGGGCATCTTTCTGCATTTGGGCTTAACTGCTTCTGAACATCATAAAAACAGCCCCAACCTCCAAGACCTATTGCAGAGGTGGCGGGGGGAGGTGCTCTCGGAAATAAATGCTGTAAAATGTTATCTCGGGCCCGCCTATAAAATGCCACTTTGATTTTGGGGCTGCAGGGCAGAAATTACAATAAATTGTGCACTGTCCACTGATGATGCCTTCCATCTGGTGATGTGGCTGGATGCTGCAGAGCAGCCCAGAGGCAGGAGGCAGGAATGTTGGGAAAGGGGGAGAGCAATGCCTGACTTTCTTGGGGTCCCTTGCAGAGACTGGTGTTGCCACAATTATTGGTTTTCTGAAATATGTCCCTATGCATTATTCTGATCAGATTGCCTGCGCTGCACAGGTCTCTGGTGGCCAACAGGACAAGGGCACAAAATAAATCTTGCTCTGAAATTTAATCTCCATTTCGGTTGCTTGGTGAGAAGAACATCAACAGACCTCGGGGAAGAAGGTCTATATTTTCCCAACTGCAGTAGATTTGTGTTTCTTAATTATTGATAACGGAAATCCGTAAACAAGCAAATGTTAGTGTTGCTGATGTTTTGCCGAGGATTGGGGTGTTGACAGGTGGCTAAATGTTCTCTCCTTGGCTCTGTTTGATGAAACTTTAATTTCTTCAGTAAAAATGCAGCTGGAGAGTGGTTTGGGGATGTGTGAACCTTTAACCTTGGATAGGTTCCCAGAAAAATCCACAGGGGGATCTTCCTCCCCAGTGAGCGTGGGTCTAGCTGAGCAGACTTGCCTCTCATAATTTTGCACCCCTACTCCTACCAGGTCTCTGCAGGCACTGACTCTGGAAGGGAAGACCTTGCTTGTTAGGGCAATGTTTCTCTCATATCATGACTGACGCCCAGAGCAGGAAAATACAAAGAAACTGGCTAGAAAGGTGACCTAGAACTGTGGAAGCATAACGGCGCCACTTAAAAAACAGAGGAGTGTAAATATGCCCCAGTCTATAGGCCTTGGGTAGGCTGGACATTCCAAGTAGACATTACTAGGCTGACCCCGTAAATCTGTGGAAAAATAGCAAAAAGATGCCAGCCTCTTTCTCCCTATCACCCCCTGCACACTTGCCTTCAGTCTGGCTTTTGGGTTGTGAATGATTCTCAATTAGCATCAAATCATTAATGATCCTTCCTCCCCTTCCCAACTCCCTTTTCTTCCTAGAAACCCCATTCTAGAGCTCTAGAACTGTGTGTAAGCCTCTGAGAACTGGCCCTCATCCTCGGAAAGTAGCACAGAAAGGCTTGGTTTGCCCGTGCTTTATCTTGCGAAAGCTGTGTCTCCCTTCCTACTGGCTTAGCAGCCCTCCCTCCAGTGATATTTGAAAACCACAGCCACCCTCCACAAAATGTCCAAATGGGGCTCACGATGACCCCTGAGGGGAAGGGGAAGATGGGGAGGCAAGATCCAATAGAAGCAGGGACCACTAATCGGCACCCAATAGCACGTGTGTGGGCTAGGTATGGACTAAGTTCTAAAATGTAATATTGTTTAGGGTTTGCTGTGTTTTTATTTCTTTCAAATGCATATTTCCCAACGTGACTTTAATCTGGTTGGGCGGGGGCACTAGGAAGTGCTACGGACAGCGGCCTCCACCTCTGGACCGCGTGATGGCCAGGTTTTCATACTCTACTTATGATGGGATGGATTATTGGGGGAGGAGGAAGAAGGGAGAGGGCGAATGACGGCGCTACCTTTTACGGCATCTGCTCCAAGGCGTCAGACTGGATCTCTCTGTTCTTAGTCCCCACGATACCTATCAGCCTGGGCTCCGTGGAAGCCAAGGGGGCATCGACAGCTCTGGGGGACGGTGGGCGGCTCCAACGCCCTGTGCCCGTGCACAGCGAGCTGCTTTGAGCCGGGTCACTGTGGCTGTCACTTTCCCTGCACCTGGCTGAAGTGACAAGACTGGGCTCCACGGGCTCTCGGTCTCTTTCTGCTCAGACCCCTGGTCTGAGCTCCACTCCAGCGTTTAGAGCAACTTCCCTTTCTTGCTCCCATCCGTCTGCATGTACTGAGACTGCTGACGGTTCCCAGCAAAGCCTGCGGACTGGCCTGGGCTGACTCCATTGGGCCCTGCGGGGGTGACATCCTGCACTGGCGCCCAGCTGGAAGAGGGGTCCCCCATCCTGTCCCCAGTCATGCCAGGCGAGCCTGGAAGGCCTCCGTCAAACGGAGAGATCCAGCAGGGCCAAAGGGGCCGTTAAAGCTAGCCGGGGCACTGAGAGGAGGCCCCAAGGAAGATCTCAGAGGCACAGAGAGGATTCTATAAGCACAGAGCCCGCTCACTTAGCCCCTGGGGCTCACAAAGCCCTTTTACGGCTGCCAACTCCCCTTGGGGCGGATGCTATTACTATCCCCATTTTAAAGATGAGGAAACTGAGTCTAGGGAAGGTTGGGTTAAGTGGCTTGCATGTATCGCGCATCGGAGGCAGAGTTTGCACTCGAGGCTTCTTGACCCTTCGCCCAGGGCCCTCTCCACCGTGCTGCCGCAGATTTGGTTTCATTTGGCTCAATAATTCGGGATTCCAGGTGCGGCGGGTTTTATTAAGGCAACACCGAAGGTGGCCCCCTTAAGGGGCTCATATTCTGTTGGGGGAGGGGCACCGCATCGAGAAATGGGACAATTATGGGGGCTGGACTTCTGATTTCATTTGCACGTGGAACCTTCAGGTGAGAAAACACAGACCAAGGCTGATCGTCGCCCTTTTCTACACAATTTAGTCTGAGCATTGCTCAAGGCTAGGAGAGGTAAGTGACTGCAGCTGGGTGGCCCAGAGGTCAGCTCTCTCTATTAGGCCACACTGCCTCGGTGAAGAAAGAGGATTTAAAATCAATGTGGCCCCAAGGGGTCCGACTTCCAGACAAACACCGGCTTGCCCCACCAACATCCAGTGAGCTGCCGAGTCCTGGCCCTTATGCCTTTCCCACATCTTTTCTGTCGGCCCCTTCTCTGCACTCTCTTGGTCTGTCTAGTGTCCCCCGGCTTTCCTTATAAAGCACCTAATATGTGCCAGTTCTGAGGATGGAAGGAAGGTAAAACTGACCCTCTGGGAAGATGATGCACAAAAGGAAGAGTGTGGTCATGGTTGAGAAAATCCTGTCAAGGAAGCGGCAGCAGCCTGGAGAGAAGGGAGACGGCTTTCTTAAGCATCTACTGGTCTGTCTCCATTTTGCAGATGACAAAACCAAAAGAAGTTGCCCAGTTTCTCTCGTTTAATAAGTCACAGTCAGGACTGAGACCTAGATCCCTTTGTTGTAAATCCACAGTCCTGGGTGAGGATAGGAAGGAAGGAGAGGTGACAAGGCAAACAAACAAAGAGACTGAAGGGCCTTCCATGGCTCCTGGGAGGAAAGGGAGAGGGCCTTTCCTTGGGGTGGCAGGGCCCTGTGGCTTCCATGCCATTCAGACTAGAGGCTTTGAGCAGTCAGGCGGGGGCCCTGGCAGGATCCCTTGCATGGCTAGAGTCATGGACAGGGGAAGACAAAAACATGGGTGTGTAAAGATAAAGTGCTTGCCCGTGCTGTGATTTTGCCAAGAGTTGGCCCTATGGAGGTGGTGAAGCTTCTCTGGCCAGCCCTGAAGGGGTCTGGTTTCAGTTTCCCGGGTTTGGGTCTTGGGTAAACACCATTGCCCTTTAGAGCTCAGACTCCAAAGCAGCAGTGGGGTGCTCAAGCCTGGAATTAGGGCTTGCTCCCTGGGGTTCCTCTGAACCTGGAGCAAGGTTGGCCGAATGCTGGTAAAAGGGAGCAGGAAATTCTCAGTGAAGGGCTAAATCACGGAGGCTTCACATTGCAAATAGCCTTGATTTATAAATGATGAAGGCAGGCATATGCTATGGCCCGAAGAAAGCTTTGTTTTGTTGTGTTTTTCTTGACTAGGCCAGAGAACCTGCAGAGAGCTCACCTCTGGTGCAGATAACCTGGGGCAGCCATGCAAGCATGCTCATTAAAACGGTTAGTTAGCAGGAGAATCCTGGGAGCGCTCTCTCCATCACCTTGGATGGGGCAACCGGGAGACCGGCCCCTGGAATCCAGCCAATGGGCAGCCCTTTGTCAGTTTCAGCAAGTCCAGGCATCTGCTGGCCCTGGGCTTCGTAGACATTAGACCGGCTGCTTTTTACCTCTTTAAAAGTCAATATTTTGCTGTTCTCAAAAACGTTTGCCACCCAGAAAGCCGACAGGCAAGAGAAACATGCTTCCTAGTGAGTCTCAGGCTGCTGGATTCTTGTTTGCTTTGCAGTGTTTGGCATTTCTTTTCCTGCCAAGATTTACCCCTACAATTCTCCAAACTGTAAGTCTAGGGTAGAAGAAAGGAGAAGTGTAGCCCAATCTGGCGGGTTGCTCAGCTAAGTAGAGGAAGGGAGGGCCAGCTTTCTCCAGGGCTACATGGTTCAAAGGGCAAGGGCAGAAAGGATGCTTGTTTCCTGGCTCCCCACCCCAAGTACCCTATTGGAGACAGCCAGGCCCTCTCTGACCTCTCATCAGTGATGGGGGCTTCCTGTCCTGGCATGCCTTGGACCAAATGGTCTCCATAACCCCCTTCCCATGCGCTGATTCTGAATTTTGGTGGATGAGATAGGATTAACATTTTTTGGACAATTATTGAATAATCAAAGAAAGAATCTGGAATTACTTTGGAGGATAAACTTGGGGATCCCTAGAAGATTCCTTTAAAAATGGACCTTATAATCCTCAGCAGGGGTCACTCCTGAGCTCATTTTCAACTATTCCCTCCCATAATGATGTGATCTTGGATGGATGGATCAGACAAACTGGAAATGCAAGTGTGTCTCTCCTGGCCACCTTGAACTATTCAGCTTCACCCAAACTGCATCGTTCTTAGCTCCCAGAATACACCTGTGCTCCTCCAATACTCTCCCATCCACCCTTTAAACCCAACACCAATGGAACCTGTTCCATGAGATGTTCATGATTCTTCATGCCACAGGATTGCTGATTCAGAGCTAGAAGGGGCCATAGAAGTTATCCTGTCTAAACCCTTATTTTACAGATGAATGAGCTGCAGCCTGTTCACACAGGCAACAATCACTGTCTACAGGGAAGGATGGAAGCCCATGTCTTTCTGACTCTGTTTGTCCACCATACTACACTGCCCTAATACTCTACCCCCAGCCCCCATACTGGGCTACAGTTCTGCTTTCTTCTACCCTAGAGGTACAGGTTTTGTGTATCACCTTCTCTTGTATATTTGCTGTGATAAATTGTGTCATTATTTATGTTCAGTGTTTTTGTCTCTTCTCATGTCTAGTCCATGAGTTCCTTGAGGCAAGGGACTGTGTCTTACCTAAACTTTGTATTTCCCCCATTGTTGAGCACTATGCTGTATCCATAGCAATTGATGGAGAGGTCTGTCTGCATTGGACCCCCGGCAACTTGAGAACGACAGAATCCTGTCATTGTTTTTCGAGCTGGAAGGGACCTTAATGGCCAAGAAGGAATGTCCACTATAACAAACCTGTCAAGTGGTTCACCATCGTTGGCTTGAAGAACCCCAGTGGGGGTTGGGGTGGAGGGCGTTCCTTTTGAGCTAGTGAGCTGACCCAGTCCACTGGGGCCAGCTCCAAATAGTAGGAGCCCAAATTGGACTCACTGTACCTTTCCCCTCATTCCTTCTGGTTTTGCCCTCAGGGACTAACCAGAACAAGGTTATTTCTTCTTGCACAGTCTAGCCCTTCACATCCTTGAAAATGACTCTCAGAGTTCCCAGAGTCTTCCCTTCTCCAGGCTAAATATTCCCATTTCCTTTGCTGATGCTCCTAGTATATGACCCCTCTCTCTCTTGGTTGGCTTCCTCTGGATGCTCTCCAGTTTTTCAGTAGTCTTCTTACTCTAGGGTGAAGGTAGCCCAAACTATACAGAGCACTCCACTGAGGGCAGGAGAGGGTGGGAAAGATGGGTCATAGGGAAAAATGCCCATTAGCTCACTCTTGACCTGATTAGAAATTTCGGCCTCTATGGAGTGGCCTGAAACCAGATATAAATAACTAAGAGGAAAGAATCATATATTTAGAACCTTAGGACATAAGCCCAGGCACTAGGTAGTGGCTTTTATTTTATTTTTCAAACTAAATTAGACACAAGGTCCATCAATCCCCATTTGAATCCCCAAGTTCTTGGGACAATGATATGTGTTACAAAAGCCATTATCATAACTCAGCATGACTGGTTGCTTCTGCTTGGGGAGGTATCAGGCATAAAGGGCACGGGCACTGGCACATCTTTTCCCAGTAAGTCGGAGTGGAGGCTCTATTGGTCCTGGGGATAGAAATACTTATGGTCCCCAGGTAGGAAATGTGGATTTCTTTTGTTACGGTCCCCATCAATTTCAAAGAATAAAGCAACTCTGATCCCCAGTGACTCCAGTCCTCTCTCTTTGGGAGTACAAATCAAAAGTTTTCTGCTGAGATTGTGGAGGTAGTGTCTGGATTTATTTATAAAAATTCTGGGAGTTTTGGGGAGAGGGGAAAAGAGAGGGGGAAAAAGGAGACAGTGACAGAAAGATAGAGAAAAACACAGAGAGATACAGAGACAGAGGGAGCACATTGATTTCTGGTGGCACAGTGAAAAATAATAATTTATTTTCCCAGTCACTGTCAGGCTTAGTGTTGGATAGGCTGACTTCACACGCGCGCGCGCGCACACACACACACACACACACACACACACACACAATCATGGCATCTCAAGATCTTCCATTTGGAAGGCATCCCAAAGGCAATCTAGACCAACCCAATTCAAATTCCCTCCCTTGCGATGCAAAAGCAGCATTGGGGGGTGAGGAGTGGGGGAGCTAATTGGCTTAACCTGCAGGGAGGAAGACCTGAGTTAAAGTCCAGTGTTTGGGAGACCATAGGCAAATTGCTACTTCTTTTTTTGTTTCAGTTTTAAAGTTTAAGTTTAAACTTTTTAAAAAGTTTTTTGTTTTTTTAATTTTCAGTTGAAAAGCGAGAACATTCGCACCTTCATCCCTGGTCCCTGTGAGATGATGCATATAAGCAAGCTGACTCACCTTGGTTGTTGTTTGGCTGTTCTTTGTTCTCAAAGAGGACCGAAATGACGTCACTGTGCTCGAGTCCAGCTTCAGTGTGTCCGACTGTGGCTGATCGAAGCAACCAGTTGGGAATGCTCTGCCACAAGCCAGGCACCAATAGTCCGTGTGAACATTTGGGGTGGATTCTCCAAACTGACGCATCCTGCATTTCCTTTGAGCGGTTTCTATTCTGCTTTGGTCATAGATCACTTCACCTGATTGTTCTATGGAAACGTCAGTGAGATCAGTATCTTCAGTGAATGGTCATTCCACCAGTGAGGGGAAGCACTGCCTTCGGAGGCAACTCCTTCTGTCTTCACTTGAGGACAGTCCTCAGAATTGGGCATTCCACTGAACCAACATTTTTAGTAAGTATCTGCTCAGTGAGTGGCCAAGTGCTGGATCCTATGATCCAAAGACCTTTTCCTGCTCCGTTCTTCTGAGGATAGCACAGTAGGTCCAACAGCTGAGTGAATCCACACTGAACAACATAATTCTATTTGTGGAAGGGGGAGTGGCAATAGCTGGGGGCTGGGGTGGGAGGGAAGGTGGCGGATAGAGATCGTCACCTTTACTCCAAGGTGATGACTGGAAAATCAAATCCTATTCACATTATATAAAGACTAGAGGAATAAACATATTCTCTCTTCCTTCAAGAATAACTCATTTCAATTTTACTATTTTTTATTTAGATAGTCAAAGAACTGACATCCCAGGCTCTCACTGCACCCCAGGGGGAAATCTATACACCTCTACAAGGAGATCATCCTTTGGTTTTCTTCCTTTTTAAGAATTTCATCTAAACTATTAGGAAGCAAGATTCCTTAGTGGCCCAAGTACTGGGCACAGGTGATCCTAAGGTCCTTCACTAACCCTTCCACTAATATGCTCTGTGAGATCTGCCAGGTTATTTAACCTCTCTGTTCTCCAGCTTTCCCATCAGTAAAATCAGGAGGGTGCTAGAGTTGGACAGATTTTGATGATGAAAACCAAACTTCATTTAAGGGGAAGGTTTGGTTAGGGGCAGTGACGTCCCCTGCCCTGTCCTTGTCCACTAATGTGTAATTTACAGCTCAGAGAGTTTGACATTCATCCTGGATTCTCTATGGAGGAATGTATGACTGAGGATTCCAATCCAGGACTTGTGGGTCCCAGTCCACAGTAGGTCCCTGGTTTCAGGCGGGGCCTGTGTTTTCAGTGGTTTCCATATTTTAGGGGAAGGCCATCTCCAGGGGTCTTTGTGCCATTGAGGGAAGCTTTCTTTTCCTGTATCTAGGACTTTCCCCCAGTCCATTCCTCCCGGAAGAAGCCTTGAGGAGCTCCCTATCTCTGATGCTTCGGGATGTGCACAGCATTGCCCCCAAGCTGTCCAGGTGGATGTCTGGCCCTTTGCCTTGAGCCTCCAGGATGTTGATTTATTCCAAGATCACAGTCAGAGCTGACAGACACTAGAAGAAGCCCAGCCCAGGGGAGGAAACTGAGCCCCAGAGAAGTCCCAGGGTTGGTGTTGGACAATCAGAGGTAAAGGAGATTGTCCCCACTTTCCTCCTCATTTTATATGTGAAGAGAACTGAGGCCAAGAAGGGAGGGAATCCTTTGACCTATGACAGTGGTAGGATTTGAACCCAGGCTCGGACCCCAGTTTCAGTGTCCTTTCCACTGCTTCCAACCTCAGTTCCTTGGAGCGAGACATTTCCTCAGTCCAAACCAGGCTGAGTGCCGAGGCTCCCCCTCTGGGAGCATCCTCCCCCTCCCAGCCTTTCTCCAGCCAGGCCCACAGTGTACCCCACAGCTCCATGCAGGAGGATGAGCGCTCACCCTTGCCCCAGGAATAAGCCTGAGAGCTGTCACCTCAGCAGGGCCTAGGGCTAATTGTGAGCTATGCAGGGGAGGGCCCTCTTCTCTTCCCAAGCCTTCCCTAGGCCCCATTTCCAAGGAGTGGGCTTTCCACAGACCCTCTAGAGGTGAGCCTTGCTCTGGCTGCGGAGCTCAGTCAGAGGCCTCGGGGGATTATGCCTCTCCAAAGGAGGCCAGAACAGCGGCTGTCTGGCTGGCTCCAGCACAGGCTGGGAGAGGCTTTAGTGCCTTGTAATAGAAAAGGATTCTCTCTGCATCCCATCACAATATTCATGGCTTTTTGCTGACTTCTTGTGCTTAGGCGCTGGGATCTCTTTTCCCTGTAGATCTTCTGCTTGGCTGGAGGGATACCTTGCTGGATTTAGCAAAGCCCATACAATTCACAAGTGTCAGGGACTGGGCCACCTTTGCGCAGGACAGGCCGAGAGACTCCAGATCCTGGCACCAGGCCCTTCTTTCCATTTTGATTGGTGGGACCACAGAACAGACCCTGAATGTAGCCAGTGTAGGCTGGGATTCTCAGCTGTGTGCATGAGCACCCTTTGGCAGGTGGAGCAGATGAGGGGGAATGCACATGCATGTGTTTTCATGTGGGCTTACTCTCTCCCAGTCCACCAAACTTCCACTCAATCCATTGAGGGGGAAGGGGTAGGACTCAATGCAGTCTCAGGAGACATGAAGACAGGTGTAGAATTAGGCAGGACATTGTCCTCAGCCCTGGTCAGACCCCACTATAACACTGTGCTCAATTCCAGGTGCTTCCATGTACAAATGGCCCAAGTGGTTTAGAAATTCCCCAGTGCTAAGTGAATTAGGTTAGCAAACTGAAGAGGGTCCAGAGGAGAGTGACAGTAATGCTAAGGAGCCTGGGGACTGCATCATATGAGGGTTGTCATAAACTCATTGTGCTAGAGACAGCAGGGGCCTCAAAGACACTTAGTCCAGTACTCTCATTTATAGATAAACCAAGGCCCAGGTAGGCAAGTCACAGAGGTCACCGAGATAGGACATGGTTAGAGACAAGACTGAATCCCGGGCCCCTGACTCCTTGTGAACCAGTTGACCCTGCGCTCCCCTGGTTGGAATGGCTTTGTAATGAGGGGACCCACATCTATGAGAATGAGCTTCAATGACCCTCTGTCCTGGTCAGAAGGATCCCTGTTGGTTTTTTAAGCATGTAGGGTTCAAATCGTACCACTGTCATAGGTCAAAGAATTCCCTCCCTTCTGGGCCTCAGTTCTCTTCAGGTGTAAAATGAGGAGGAAAGTGGGGACAATCTCCTTCTACATGCTTAAAGAACCAACAGCGTCAGTCCCTGACACTCAAATATGACAAGAATTTTGTATGTTGTTGTGTCATATAAAATGCTGTCAGAGAAATGTCCGGGCCTCAGAGACGATGGTCTGACATCACAGGCTGCCTTGGCAACCTTAGACCTCCAGACAAAGTGAGGAAGGGCCCAGCTTCTGGGTGAGCCTCTGGTGAGCTAAGGGGAGCCTGCTGATGAATGTCTGAGTATTCATGAAAGTTAGCAGGAGAGTCACTACAGGTTTCTCCTGACAGGAGCTTCTACCCAAATGGGGGTCTTATTTCCATGGCTCCTGGCTTCTTCACTGAGCTCCTAGGCAGTGACTTAATAGCAGCTTCCTTGTCTGGTGGCAGTTTTCCTTGAGCCGATCCCCCAGCAGGTGATTTTTTTCTTTAAGGCAGGTAGCTCAGGAAAGACAATTCAGGTCTTGCTGCTGATTGTGTCTGGGCCCAATGCTTTGAATAAATTGTGCATTTGTGAATGGAACTCACAGGGTTCATTCCAAGCAAAGCCACCCCTGTCATGCTGTCGAGTTTCAGGAAGATTTGGGCGATCAGCGGTGAGTGGCAGCTTTAACTTGGCAGTTACTTGTTGCACATCTCTGAGTATTGGTGGGCCTGAACCTGCGGCTCTCACCCACCAGCCTGGGGCCTGTCTTTCTCAATTTGGGATCAGGCCTTGTCCTGCATCCCCGCCCTTCTCTCTTCCCTCCTATGCCCCATAGGCAACCCACTGGCTCAGGGTCCTGATGGGATTAAGAGGCCACAGAGTCGAGATGGACTCTTCTAGTGCCCGCCTGGCCCACCATGCAGATGATCATCTTTTTCCCAGGAGCTAGGCACCAAAAGGATTCCCATTCTAGTTGGCCAAGTTCTGAGGGCCTCAGAATTAGAGCTGCAAGCGTCCTTAAAGGAGCTGCCTCCTTGCCTTAAACTCGAGATAATGAGGCGCAGACAGACCAGGGGCCAGGCCTCAGGTCACACAGACCTGGCTTGGATCCAATGCCAATGCTTCCCCTACTACTGCATGCTTCCCTCCAGGGTTCAAGTTCAGGGGGGCTCATCAGCTCACGGGCTTGTTTTATGAATAGTAATAGCCAGCATTTAAATAGCACTTGACAAATATTATCTTATTTTTTTCTCTCTCACAGCAACCCTGGGAGATAGGTGTTGCTAGCCCGAGGTGAGTGACTTGCCCAAGGTCACACAGATAGTCCGTGTCTGAAGCTGGATTGGGACATAAGTCTTCCTGGATGGAGATGTGGCACTCTGCCTCTGTCTCAGTGAGAGGAAAGATTTGTTGCTGTTGTTATTTTCTTCCCACCTTTTTGGGTGGGATTCAAACCAAATCAGAGCCGGGACAAGCTGCCCTCCTTCCATTCTGCATTTTAATGTTCCCTAGACGTTGAGAAACAAGATTGTAATTTGGGCTCACTGGAAGCCCCTTTGGCTCCTCCTCAGGCACAGGCAGGAGGAGGCCCTCCGTGGTGCTGATTTCTCCCCCCTAGATCTCTACCTGCAGGGAGCTCTGCATTCCATGGATTTGTAGATCACGAGCACTTCAGATGCTGATTAATAAAAGTGTTTAGTAACCCTTGAAGCACCCTAGACACGCCAGCTGTTGTCATCATCATTTTCACCACCGTCAGCCTTACCTTATTATCCTGACCTTATTGTGGTGGTTGTGGCTATGCTTAACCTTTCATGGTTCACCACTATTCCAACTGTGGGCAACATTATGGTCTCTAATAATGGCCTGGTCCCCAAGTCTTTTATGTGGGGAAGTCTTGAGGATGTTTTCGGGTCAGTATGTGCAGCGTAGGGTTTGTCCGTTAGTTTAGAGGACAGGCTGGGAGCTTGGACTACAGGGCGGTGCCTTCCCAGGTATTCAGCAGGCGCAGGTTTTTTCCACCTGCAGTAAGCAACGTGTTGTATGGTTTCTAGCCTCTTGCATATAAAGGTGACTTCATGGCATCAGGCTGAGGCTAGCCACGAGCTCCCAGCCCCGTCTTTAAAGTTACCCGCTGACGTCCTTACAGCTGCAGGTGGCAAACCACGGGCGCTGTTTTCGGGAAATACAACGTATAAGGGAAAAGAAAGAGGAAAACAATGCTTAATAGATCTGACTCCAGCGGCCGTCCAGACAGTTTAACCCTTGGGTCATCGTGTTTGTATTTCACTTCTTGGATTGTTAATAGATTTTCTTCCTTTGCGCCGAGACACCATGAAGGATGTGCTGAGGCTCCCTAGGACTTCAGGGCCAGCGGCCGGCCGGCCGGCGGTCCACCTGTAGGAAGACGGCGTGCAAAGCTGCTGGAGCTCTTCCCTCTTGACAACATCCCAGCTGTAGACGAGCAATCCCAATCCTCCAGTGGCAGTTTTAATTATCGGGCCCGCCGATACCATCAGTAAGTGTGTAATTACGTGTCAGTTTCCTGGCTGTTGGGTATGAAAAGTGGAACCAGCAAGATGATGATTGTGGAAGCTGTAGGCTCATATTTAAACAATTCCAAATGTGTAACCGGCAGTGTCATTTAACAGAGAGCGTCTGACCCCAGCTGTCAGTTACTTTTCCTTATGCAGATTCTTCTGTGCTGTCTGTCAAGAGAACTCCATGGGCTGAGATGGGACAGAGACAGAAGTGTAATCCTGGGAGCTGGAGAGGGTGGCTGCCTCCACTCCACTCCCACCGAGGTGCGCTTTTAGCCTAAATAAATACTGCTGCAGAGATGGTAAATAAACCCAGCGCATTACAGGAAATTATATAGACTTTTGCTGATGGATAAACAAAGCCGGAATATCAAGCAGACATCTTACCTTTACAGAAATATGAATAAAACTTGTCTGATTATCGTGAGCCCAAAACAAGAATTATGCTAATTTGGACTATTCATTTTTAAAGACAAAGATGAACTGACTCCATTGTCTTAGTTTTAGACCCGATTGGGGTCCAGGAGAGGGAAAGTGCAGCTTATTAAATCTAGCATGTGTTCCCAGGAACAATGAGTCATGTCACTGGGTAGGAAACCTGGCCTGGGTCTGAACTTCGGTGGGTCTCGCGCTGGAAGGTGGAGGGCCCCCAAATATTCCAGCTCCCGCTTGGGAAAAGAGACAAATCTATGCTAAATCAATGAAGATAGAAACAGCCAGGCGGGCGTCTTCTAACTGGGGAGGCGACGAGTGAGGAGGCACTCCGGATTCTGCAAACACAATTAGATAGATACTTCTGCGAGATGACTACGGTGAACTCTCCGGGGCCCAGAGAAACGCTGCTTCGCCCTCCCCAGCGGCCACTTAGGCGACCATTCTGGGCAGCCGAGAGTTAAATCGGGCTGCATGCAAAGGCAGATGAAAGAGGGCTTTAGAAAATGAACTGGAGAGGTTAAGTGTGGAGGTTAAACCAACAGAATGAACTGTGAACACAAAGACCCATGTTCCTTTAATTTTTAAAATGTTTTCATTTCTCATAATAAACTGAACTCGCCGTTGCATACAAACAGCGCTATTTCATACCCCGAAGACACGGTAATTTAAAGCTTCTAGGAGGAATCATGGAAACTCCAGAGAAGCTTTGGGGTTTGTGACCTTCCAAAGGCATCACATCACACCTCGGGTAGCACATTTAGAGCAAGAAAGGAAAGGGAAAAAAGAGGCAGGTGGCGGGGAGGGGAAAGCCCGCGTTCTGGGCTGCCTTCTTGTTTCCAAAGCAGTGAGACTGATCTCCTCGCGCACAGTGCAGGCTGTATTAATTGCCATGGGTCTTTCATATTTGAAGGTAATAAATAGGCACATATGAAATCCTCTAAGGATTAATTTGTATTTTATCAGCTGTGAAAAGGCCAAGTTTTTACATATCCAGGCTGAAGAGGTAGCCCTATTAGGCCTTCATTGGAAAACAAACTCTGCATATATTTGCAGTATAGGTTCTTTCTTTCTTTCTTTCTTTCTTTCTTTCTTTCTTTCTTTCTTTCTTTCTTTCTTTCTTTCTTTCTTTCTTTCTTTCTTTCTTTCTTTCTTTCTTTCTTTCTTTCTTTCTTTCTTTCTTTCTTTTTTTCTTT
>NW_027186352.1:6260350-6282983 GCF_028583685.1 Petaurus breviceps papuanus
TCTTTCTTTCTTTCTTTCTTTCTTCCTTCCTTCCTTTCTCTCTTTCTCTCTCTCTTTCTTTCTCTTTCTCTCTTTCTCTCTTTCTCTCTTTCTTTCTTTCTTTCTTTCTTTCTTTCTTTCTTTCTTTCTTTCTTTCTTTCTTTCTTCCTTTCTTTTTCTTTCCCTTCCTTCCTTCCTCTCATTTTTCTTTCTTTTTTCACTCTTGTCTCCCCAAAAAATGGTAATTGAGAGAGCCATAGAGGAAGCAAGGACCTTACACAGAAAACTCAGATATAGATTGGGGAGTTTCCAGCCTAAAAATAGCTTTTTTTCAGACTAGAGAGGGGAAGGAAATAATGTAGTAGTCAACTTCTCTCCTGGGATTAGAATTGCTGGGTGATTTAGTTTAGGTCACCTGGTTTCCTTAAGATTATATTTTAACAGCTCTTTCCTAGTTATTCATGATGACCAGCTGCTGGACACCTGGAACACATTTGCATACACACAGGTACACACATACATGAGAACCTGTGGTTGTCATGGTGTTTGGTACTTTAGAAGAAGCTAGTTATTATATCTGTGCCAAAAGGTCCTTGATTTTTCACTGTCACCCTCAGAAGAATCTGAGGAGTCAACAACTGGGCTTCTGCCCTACCTGTATCCTGGGTAAGAGAGAGTCATGGCATAGGAGAAGGGAGGAAGAGAAAGTAAAGGGGAAGACAGGAGAAGAAGGACAGAGAGAAGAAAGGAAAGGAGAAGAGAACAGGAGAGGGAGAAAAGCAAGAAAGAGGAGAGAAGGAAAAGAGAGGAGAGGAGAGCAAAAGAGCCCATGCCTTTGTGCTTATTTGGGAGAGTAAAAAAGAACCCACCAGCTGCATATTTATTTTATTCTTAGGACAAGGGAGGCAGTTGGGTACAGTAGAAAGAATACTGATTTTAGTAAGAGGACCTGCTTTCAGAATCTTGCCTTTGGTGTGCTCAAGATGTGTGAACTTGGGCTAGTCACCTAGGCTCCTTATGCTTCAGTCAATGACCAGATGACCTGTTTCTAAAATCACTTACTTACATCTCTGAATCTATGATCCTATGAAGGAACCTTTATAGACCTCAGTTTCCCCAGATGTCATCTATAAAAAATGAAAAGGTTGAATTAGGTATCCCTTCAAGGGATAAGGCCAGATCAGGGCCACATAAAGTTAGTGGAACTAGACCATTATTTCTGAAACAAAGAAGCAATTAAGGCTCTAAAACTGGTGTCTATAATTGGCTCCTAGCTAGAAGCTGGGGGGGGGGGAGTGGTCATGTAGAGTTTCTTTTAAAAATGTTATATTTCATCATGTATTTCTCAATTACATGCAAAAGAAGTTTTAACAATCATTTTGAAAAATTTTGAGCTCCAAATTCTTTCCCTGCATGTGAGGTCATACCAAACATATTTCCATGTGAACCATGATGCAAAACAACAAGAATCATCAAATCAAACCAAACCTAAAAACAACCCACAAACAAAATGGAACAATAAAATAAAGTGTGAAAAAGCATGTTTCAATTTGCATTCAGATGACAGCAGTTCTCTCTGGAGGTGGATGGCATTTTGAATCAAGATTCCTTTGGAATTGCCTTGGTCAGAGTAGCCAAATTTTTTTTTACAATTGATCATCTTTAAAATGTTACTGTAACTATGTGCAATGTTCTGATTCTGCTCACTTTACTTTGCCTGAGTTCATATAGGTCTTACAAACTTGCTCATTGTTTCTTATAGAACAATAGTATTACATCACAGTCATAGACCCCAGCTTCTCCAAATGATGGGCATTCCCTAAATTTCTAATTCTTTGCCACTACAAAAAGAGTTGCTACAGATATTTTTGTACAAATAGGTTCCTTTCCCTTTCCTCTGATCTCTTTGGAATACAGACCTAGTAGTGGTATTTCTGAGACAACGGGTACATGTAGTTTTATAGCCCTTAGGGCACAGTAATTTTTTTTTTCAGAAAGGTTGGACTAGTTCATAACTCTACCAACAGTGGTGCGGTGTCTTAATTTTTCCATGTACCTTCTCGTATTTGTAATTTTCCTTTTCTGTCATGTTAGCTAGTCTGATAGGTGGGAGGGAGTATCTTAGAGTTGTATTACTTTGTATTTGTCTAATCAGCAGTAGAAAATTTTTTTTGTGTGACTATTGATAGCTCTGATATTTTTTTACCTCTTCTGAAAACTACCTGTTCACATCCTTTGACCGATTATCAATTGGGAAATGACTTGTATTTTTAATAATTTGACTTAGTTCTCTATATATTTGAGAAATGAGGACTTTATCAGAGTAATTTGTTGTAAATATTTTCCCCCAGTTTCCTGTTTTCCTTCTAATTCTGAATGCATTAGTTTTGTATGTGCAAAAGCTTTATAATTTCATCAATTAAAATTGTCTATTTTACTTCTTTATATACTGCATATATCTTTTTTGGTCATAAATGTTTCCCTCATTCAAAGTTTGACAGGTAGTTTTTCCATGCTTTCCTAATATGACATCACTCTTCATGTCTAAATCATTTACTCATTTTGACCTCATTTTGGTATAGGGTATGAGATGATGGTCTTTGGCTAGTTTCTGCCAAACTGCTTTCCAATTTTCCCAGCAATTTTTGTTAAATGTTAAGTTTTTACCCCAGAAGCTGGGTCTTTGGGTTTATCAAACACCAGACTTTTATGTTTTGTGTATCTAACCTATTCTCCTGACCCACCACTTTGTTTCTTAGCCAGTACCAGTTTGTTTTGATTACTGTTTTAAACATAGTTTGAAACCTGGAATGGCTAGACAACCTTCCTTAACATTAAAAAAAATTTCCTTGATATTCTTGACCTTTTGTCCTTCCAAATGAATTTTATCACTTTTTTTTTCTAGCTCTACAGGACAATCTTTTGGCAGTTTGATTGGTAAGGCACTGAATAAGTAGATTAACTTAGGTAGATGTATCATTTTATTATATTGGCTCAGTAATTAGTATTGCCATGAGCAATTAGTTTTTCTCCAGTTTTTTAGATCTGTCTCTGTGTGAAAAGTATTTTGTAAATGTGATCATATAGTCCCTTGGTTTGTCTTGGCAAGTAGACTCACAAGTGTTTTATATTGTCTGCAGTGATTTTCAATGGACTCTCTCTTTCTATCTCTTGATGCTTGACCTTGTTGGTAGTATATAGAAATGCTAATAATTTATGTGAATTTATTTTATATCCTGCTATGTTTCAGAAGTTGCTAATTGTTCAACTAATTTTTTAATTGATTCTCAAGGGTTTTCTAATTATACTATCATATCTTCAAAGAGAGGTAGTTTTGTTTCCTCTTTGCCTATTTCTATTCCATCAATTTCTTTTTCTTGTCTTATTATGGTAGTTGGCATTTTTTAAAGCACATTATTGAACAACAATGGTAATATGGACATCCTTGCTTCATTCCTGATCTTATTGTGAATAATTCAAGTTTATCACCATTACAGAAAATGCTTTCTCTTCTGTCACCTGCACCTAGTGCCCACCATTGATATTTCACCCAGGTGGACTATGGGCCAGCCTCTTCTCCTGTCACAGACATTTCTTTCTGATCTCCTGTGTTCTCTTGGGAGGGGACAATGTCTCACTCTGACCTTTTGTTGGGTTGGCCACTCCAGAATTTGATTTGAGGAGTTATTTTAAAGTTGGTTAGAGAGGACTATTGGGAGAGCTTGACTGAGTGCTTTTCTACTCTGCCATCTTGACTCCCCACCTTTGGAAGTCCTCCATGCATAATTTCTTATTGTCCTTTTCCAAGCTTCTTCAAGGCCTCAGATTTAGGGGCAGCCCAGACTTCAACTTCAGAGCAAAGTTTGCTTTTAGTACCAGAGAGAAAAGCTCTCATATCTCATTCTGTTTATATACAACCTGGGAATCAGGAGGTAGAAACACACCTTAGATTCCTCCTGGAATATCTTGGATTTCTGCTCTATTGCCATGGCTTGGTGGTAACTACATTGGCTGCCTCTCTCAGGACTGAGGAGATAGCTCTCAGCTGAACCCTCCCAGAAGAAAAATGCTTTACTTCTGCCATGCCTGCCTTTGGAGGGTACTTTAGGATCCCCAGAGCCTTAAGACTACTAGATTCTGTCTGCCCACTCCTCTCCTCCTAACACACAATCCCTTCTCTCCTTTTCTCCCTCTGTCTCTTATATACACATACATTCATATTTTCTTCTCCTCTTTCTCTTCTTTTTCATCTCTCACATTCACTCTTACCTCTCTGTGTGTATCTCTCTTCCACCCTACCCCCTTTGCCCCCAAACAAACAAGCTTCCTAACTTTCTTGATTTCTCCTTGCTTTCTTTCTCTTCTGTGTCTCTGCCTCATTTAGGACCCAAGTTCTATGAAGTCTTGGTTATGGGTCTGTTCCCTAGCTACCTTGCCTGGGCATGCAGAAGCCACCACCACAGCACTGTCAGTGGGCCAGGAGGACTTCTTAACCCCAGGTTAATGGGGGTTTTCAGGAAAGCACCACTTTATCGAGTCATCGCCTGTAAGGACCCCACTGGAGTGCTGAGAGCGAAAGAATCTCATTAGCATTTTACAGTATCTTAACTATTTCCTATAAACAGGGAGGTGGGGTCAATTTAGGTTAATTCCATTTTATATACCTTCATATTGTGAGGAAGGAGTAGATAACCTTTTTCATGGAGGGCTTCTTAACAAAGTCTTCCCTCCTGGAATTGCCAGACTTATCTCATCTCACGAACTTTTAGGTAACCCATATGCCCCTTTCCATGGGCCCCAACTTGCTGTGTTCCCACAGGTAACTTGAGATCCTATTTCATGTTCACAGAGCAATCACTGGAAGTTCTCCATGGATTATCAGCCATGAGTTGTGCCTTGTTGATCACAGAAGAAATCTCTTAGCCACAGCCCTCTAGTGCTTAGACAATATATGCTTTTAATAGCTTGACTACTTTATCAGATATTCATATATAAGCATTTCATTGTGGGGCACAGTTTGGAGATGAGTAGCATGGGGGTCTTGATCCATATTCTATTAAGAATATACACATTGAATGAGGGACAGATCCTCCTCTCCCTCTCCCTAGTCCAATCAGTGGAGTCAGCCTGAATTCCTCCTTTGATGATCTATGTGTCTTCCATTTTCCATGTCCTAGTTTCTGCTCATCAAACCATTTTCTCCCTCAGGGAGTAGATACAAACTTCTCTAGGGATACGGTGCTGATGGGACATTCCTTAAATGTGACACCTTGAGGTTGTGAGTCAATGGTTATAAATACAGAACAATTACATTCTGAGAAGACACAATAAATGATATCCAAGGATGCTGGTATTACATAGAATTGAGGAGAGAGCAACAGAGAGGGAGAGACTGAGAAGAAATAGGAAAAACTGAAAAGGGTAGAGAAGAGGGAAAGAAGTAAGAAGAGAGAAGAGTAGAATAAAGGAGGGGAGAAGAAAAAAAGAAAAGATAAGAGGTGATGGGAGAAGAGGATCTGAGAATAAAAGCAATAAAAGAGGAGAAAAGAGGAGGTAAGGGAAAAGGAGAGGAAAGGAGGAGAGGGGAGGAGAAATGAAAAGAGAGGAGAGGAGGAAAGATCCTCTTCCTGAACATGATGGATTACATAAGTAACTAAAATAATGACATTAGTGTAAACCACACTTTGTTAAATGTTGTCACTTACATATTATTATTAGTTTTATAATTAAATATAAATAAAAATAAATATAATTTACATTATATTTATATATAATTATATATTTGTATATATTTATATATAATTATAATATAAATATAATTTATATTATAAATATAAATTAAATATAAATAAAAAGCAGATTGGTTAATTCTCAAGAGTTCTTATCCTTTAGAGTTTAGGGCAACTTTGTCTTTAGAAAGGCTGTCTTTTTGATCAGTATAAAAGGTGTGAAAATATGTCACTTAAATTCTTCTCTCCTTAAAGGAAAAAAAAACCCCAACATGCCCTGATCTTCAAAAATCTGTGATTTTTAAAGTGATAAAAATCTTCCCCATGATGACTGAAATGCCTGAGGAGATCACGGCAGCCTTCCTGCCATGTTGGTACTAAATCTTTGACCATCCGTGATCACCTGTTAGGTGACTGGCACTTAATAAGTGCTTTTTTAAATATGGAAGAAACCTTTGAGATTGTCTAGTCCAAATTGTTCATGTTACAGAGAAGAAAAGTGAGAACCGAAAAGGGTGCCATAAATGAATCACTTAATATTACACAGAGAGTGACAGAGATCAGGTATGAACCCAGAACCTCTTCAAATCTAGTTCTCTTTTCACTGGGAAGTACCCATTCACTGCTCTGCTTTCATAGGCAAGGTGCCATTCAGAACATATAATAGAGGTCTGATCTGATTTCTATCAGAGCCTTGTCTTTGGTACTTCTGGTGGCTAGGTTTGGGCATCCCATGTGTTTTTCAGGAGTCAGTGAGGTAAGTGCAGGACTTATCTTTTTTTTTTTTTTAAGCAATTGGGGTTAAGTAATTTGCTCAAGGTTACACGGCCAGTTATTTCTGGGTGTGGTACTGAGTATCTGAGCCCAGATTTGATCCCCAGGTCATCCCGACACTGGAGCCTTACTCACTGAGCCATCTGGCCACCCCTAAGCAATTGGGGTTAAGTAACTTGCTCAAGGTTACATGTCCAGGTATTTCTCGGTGGGTGCTAAGTGTCTGAGCCCGGGATTCAATTCCCAGGTCATCCCAACACTGGAGCCGGTGCTCTTACTCGCTGTGCTACCTGGCCGCCCCGAGACTTATCTTTTCAAACATATTCAGCCTTCTGGTGAGGAATTTAAGGGTTTACAATGAGCACCTGTGCAAAGGCACCAAGACCAAAGTTCATAAGGTGACAGTCCACAAGCAGCACTCAAATGTGCCTCTCGTATCATAGGACTTTGTGCCAAGGAAGATTAGAATATGGAGTCAGCTAAAATTTCATTATTTCAGGGAATTGTTTAAGAAGCCCAAAGTCCTTAAACTCTTCCCTATTTGTGATGAGGGTACCTTGGAGTGACCCCGGCTCTCATTCTCTCTCATTTCTTATGTCCAATTATAGAATCCAAGGTCAGGAACTTTGTGATGGTTGTTGTTTAGTCATTTCCAGTCATGACTCCATTTGAGACTTTCTTGGCAAAGATACTGGAGTCATTTGCAATTTCCTTCTTCAGATCATTTTACAGATAAAGAAACAGATAAACAGGTTGACTTACCCAGGGTCACACAGCTAGTAAGTGTCTTAGGCCAAATTTGAATTCAGGAAGATGAGTCTTCCCGATCCCAGGCTTGGTGCTCTATCGATCATGGTGACACTTAGATGTCCTAAGGAAAGGACCTCAGAAGATCATTTAATACAATTTAATACAATCCCATACAATAATACATAGGAGAAAAGTGAGTCCTAGACAGAGTAAATCACTTGCCAAAGGTCACACAGGGTAAGTTAGTTCTAACTCTTCAGCATTTCTAAGTTTTGTCCCCTTCTCCCCTCTCCCATAGCCATCCCACCACTCTAATTTGGGCCCTCTGTACCACTCCCCCCAGCTGTTGCAATGGCTTCTTTTTGGATTTTAAATAGATTTTTGTTGATATGTTTTGACTTATATCACCTAGATTTGCATTATACCCTTCTCTCTTTTGCTCCCAGAGAGGCCATGACATATTATAAAGAATGGAAAAATAGAGAGGAAAAAAAGAAAAATGCAAAACTGACCAATAAATTCAGAAGAATCTCCCTTCTTTGGCCATGTTCCACACTCATAGTCCAAACTCCCTCCCTGCCCCCTCTGCAAAGGAGGGGAGCCGGTGTCTTTTGTGACCCGCTCTTCAGGCTCATGTTACTTTTTAATGGTGCAGCATTCCCCTTTGCTTTGGAAGCTGTGTTCTTTCCTGTGTGTTGGTGGGATCACCGTGTCACCATTTTCCCAGCTCTGGTAACTTCCCTTTGCATCCCTCCATGTAAGCCTTTCTATGCATTTATAGAGTCATCTTTTGTCATTTCTTACCTTACAGTAATAGTCCATGACATTCATGTGCCACACTTAGTTTGGTCACTGCCCAGTCAATGAGCATTTACTTTGTTTACAATTCTTTACTACCACAGAAAGCACTGCCATAAAGAATAGGACTCATAAGGAGGTTTGTCCCCTTCCTGCCAGCATTCTTCTTGGAGCCCCTTCGTATCAGTGGGATCAGTTGACCTGAGCATTTTAGCTACTTCATTTACACAATTTGGAATTGCTTTCCAGTATGTTTGTACTGATGCATATATAGTTCCACCCACATTGCATGTGTGCCTTTTATACTTCCAACAATGCATTAGTGTGCCTGCCTTTCCACACTCCTTCTGGCACTGACTATTTACTAGTGGTGAGCTGAAATCTCAGGGTTATTGTGATTTGCATCTCGTTCTCATTTTTAGTGATTTGGAGCTTTCTTTCATGTGTTAGTTGGCAATTCATCTTTTGAGAATTCTATGTTCATAACCTTTCACAACATATCCATTAGGGAATGGCTTTTGGTCTTGCATATTTCTGTTATTTGTCTGTATATTTTGGAAACAAAACCCCTATCTAGGATACTTGAAATAGAAATGGCCTTTAATTGGTTTATCTGATTCAGGTCCTGCCTCTCACTCCAGTCCACCCTCCCAACATCCTTCAGAAGGATATTTCTCCTCCCCTTTCCTCCTTTCTTCTCCTTTTCCCTTACCTCCTCTTTGCTTTTATTCTCAGAAAATTTCACTAAGGGCATATATAAGTATATTGCATGTATTTATATATGTGTGTGTATGTACGTGTGTATGTATGTACATGTGTGTTGTGTTTACACACACAGATATATGAAGAAACAGTCTTAGAAAGCTCACCACAACTCAAAGCAGAATAGTTTAAGGCAAGGTAGATTATGTTAAACTTCTGCCTTCTGAATCCCAGCCTTCCTCAAGCCCAGCCCATGCATCACGTCCTATGCCAGAAATGTCTCCTGGATGGCAGTGGAGAAGTAAGATGTCATGAGGGCTGAGAGTCAGGAAGACTTCAAGTAGAAGGCTAGTCTTGAGCTGTGTACTGGAGGGAAAACTGGGACAGAGATGAATGGGGAGGGAAACCACCCTAGGTGTGAGGCTGGTCAGTGCAAAAGCCTGGTGATGGGCAAAGTATATCCTGGGATAATTAGAAGGCTGACAGACCTTCTTTAAAGTCCCCTGCACTTGGCTCACATTGCCCTTATCCAGGCTTATTTCCTAGCCTTCCCTTCCTGCACTCTCTAGCCCAGGAAATATGGCTGACTCACTCTTCCCCATCTTCTCCTGCTGGCCCTCAATTCAGCCTGTCCTGTGTCTGGCCGACTGTTCCTCTTCACCACTGACCCTTGATTGCCTAAGTCCAGGCCTGGTGCCACAGCCTACACAGGGATTTTTCTGACATCTCCAGTTATTATTTTTAAATGACTTTAAATATCTGTCTGTGTTGTATTCTCCGAGCACAATGGAAGCTGCTTGTAGTCAGGGACAGGTCTAGAGTGGGAACGACACACCAAGCAGACACTCAGCATTTGTTAGATTAAATTGAAATTCAAGTGGGTGAAGATTGGTAGGAACCACAGCAGAGAGCAGGAGCCGCTCATCAAGGCCTCCCCATGAGCATATGTGCCCCTGGTGAAGGCTCAGGAGTCCTCTTATGATTTGTTGCTGTTGTTCAGTCATATCTGACTCTTCACAACCCTGTGGATCATCGCACACCAATACTGCCTGTGGAGTTTTCTTGGCAAAGACGCTGAAGTAGTTTGCCATTTCCTTCTCCAGTGGATTAAGGCAAACAGAGGTTAAGTGACTTGCCCAGGGTCACATAGCTAGGAAATATCTGAGGCTGAATTTGAACTTTGATCTTTCTGACTCTAGGGCTAGTGCTCTATCCACTGAACCACCCAGCTATCTTTCACAATGCTGATGAGCAAAAATAGAAAGTGAAGGGAACAAACATTCATATGGCACCTACTGTATACTAGACAGTGCCTAATGTTTTACAAAGATCTCATTTGATCTCCAGTGAGGTAGGTACTGTTTTTAGCCCAATTTTATAGTTGAGGAAACTGAGAAAGCAGTTAAGTGACTTGCCCAAGGTCACACAGCTAGTTAGGATCTGAGGCCAGATTTGCATTCAGATTTTCTTGACTCTAGCCCAAGTGCTCCAGCAATTGCACCGTCAGCTGAGCCCCATGACATGAGACAGGAAATATGTATAAAGGAAACAAATGGAAGAACATTCTTGGACAAGAAAAGGCATTCTTACATTAGGGCACTTTATTTAAAAACAAATAAACAAGACTCCCCACCCCCACCCCCGACTTCCCAGCCAATCAGAGAGCTGCTTTAGGGACTGGTCGTGCAGTAGACATGGTGTTGGACACTGGAGATAGCAGGAGATAAATGGAAGTGTGTCTGACCTCAAGGATCCAATCCCCCACCTGGTCAAGCTATGCCTTCTCTTTAACTTCCTGCATTTTAGTGAATAGAGGCATCGTCTACTGAAAAGGATTTTGTTTAATACAACTAGAGCATCGAGACCATGTCTACACAATGAAAAAAGCATGCTGATGAAGAATCAGAAAGTCAGCCGGTCATTGAAATAGTTTGTCTGCACAGGTCTATGGAGTGCTAATAGGAAGTAATGAGACTGAACAGCCTGGTGGCTAGTGGAAATAATCTCACACCTCATCTGTTTGAAAACATCAAAAGGACTTGTCTGCTCTGCCGTTTTTCTTCTTCTTTTGGGGGTCTGTGTAGATCGAGATGAGGCATGGGACACCAAGCCAGGGGTTTTAATTAGACAGTGTGTGTGTTTGTGTGCATGTGTGCGCGTGTCCATGTGTGTTTATGGAGGATGATTTGAAAGGATGGAGCCCGATTTAATTTGATGAATTTCATCCTTGCTTAATGTCACGGACAGAGTATCTGGTAGGGATTTGGGGCCATTAGCCCTGAATACTTAGGAATTACAAGGCAGCAGCAGTGAGCAGTACAAGAGACAGCTTGTCTCTGAGCAAGTCTGGGTCATAATGAACAACAACCTAGCCTCGTTTCAGCGGAATAGCACAGTTGTTTTAAATCATGAGCACGGAGCAGGTGTATGTTAACAGGAGGCCACCGTGTAAGAGCTGGAAAGTCATCTTCCCACTTTCCTTAGTATTGATCAGGCTCCTATTTGAGTCCAGTGTGGGGAATGGAGCTGCAGATTGTGAAGGAGAGAGAGCCTGGGAGCTGGGATGGAGAAGAGTAGTGACAAAGAGAAAGGGTGGACACAATAGGACCCAAGAGGAAAGATGAAATGAATTGGAATTCTTCAGCCTGAAGAAAAGAAAGCAGAAGGGGAAAACAGAGAAAATGGGCTAGAAAGGAAGCTGGAGGGCTGGGCTGGGTTTGTGAAAGGAAGACTTTCTCCTGGGATTAGGAAAGACTTACCAAGGACAGTTAGACTCCTCTCTCTCTCAGGCAGAAGCAGAGGAATGGGCTCCATGGTTTCTTCCACCTTATGAAGATCATCTTTTCAAAACCAGCAGTGCTACATTAGTTTAATTCAAAAGCAGCTTCACTCCCCAGTCCCACATAGCGACTCTCTCTTTTCCAAATTGAGAGTGTCTAGATACGCCAAGCCCTAGGCTATGTGTTATACAGTTGCACTAAGACATATGTTGTGCACATATAAATTGATCTCTGACCTGCTGGTCATCTTTTTGGTGCCTGAGTTAAATTTTCTTAACGGGGAAAAAAAGCAATTGTTGCAAGTGAGCATACAGTTAGCTTTCAGGCAAAGCTATCTTTGGAATCACTTATGGATACTGTTCAGTAATAGTGATTTTTCCGTGTGTGTCTCTCTGTGTACATGCATGTATACATGTGTGTGTCTGTGTTGTCTGTACATGTGCATGTGTGATTGGGGTGGGAGATTCTTTACAAGATTCCTGCTGCACTGTTCCTCCTTATCCCAATGCATCAACCAATTCTCTTATTTCCTTCTGCACCTTCAGTCTGTGATTGTTAGTTTTTGAATGAGCTGTTGAATCATCCATCAGATGAGAAAGATCCAAATGATCCCCCCCCCCTTTACTTTTCTTTTGGGGGTCTATGTAGATATTGGTGAAGAATGGAGCACCCAAACCTGGTATTTAAGTCACTCCTCTGCGCATAGCTCTGTCCAGGGTGCTAGATACACAGGGTCCACTGTGGCGCTGCAGGAAGTTGTAGTCTTTTGTTTACACAACAGGAGACTACTCTGGAATCTGTTTGTACAGATCTCACAATCCCTCACACTCTGAATCATCTCAGGAGCTCTCCACTGCGGTTCGACAGTCTCAGCAATGCTCTTTCTCTAATATAGGGACCAGACTGGCATTTGCTTTTCCAGAGTCTTGCTAATCATGCCTCCTATAAAGAAAGGCCAGGGTAATTGTGACTGAGATACTCTTTTTGTTTGAAACAACAAGCTCCCCTCATCTTTTCTTTGCCAATCCCAATGTTTCTCTGGGAATGTCTCTGAGGCATCAGCAGAGAACAACATGGTAAGGAGGACAGAGTAGGAAAGTACCCCAGCCCAGTGAAGAAAGCAGCTTGTAGCCCAATGACATTGCCAGAGGATGGGAGGGGCTGCCCTACAAGGGACCAATGGCAAGGTGAGGGAGAGAATGATCTTCAAAGGGATGTTGTACTTAGAGCATGAGGTGACCATGCTGAACATGTTTCCTGGCCACATGCATGACCCTCCATTCATGTTCTATGGTTATACGTGTTCCTGAGGACCCCTTCTCCCACTGGTGATAGGGCAAGCTATGGGAGGGCCTAATATGGACAGTGGGGGACATCTTGTAATTATTTTGTTATGCTACTTAATTAAATATTAGAATTAATGTGCTCTTTGGTTGACTGGTAGAAAAACTGCATCAGTCTATAGACAGTATTTACATAGTGATTTAAAGTTTACAAGTCACTTTACATAGGTTACCTCTTTTGAAGTCACAGCAGCCCTGTAAGGTGGGTTTCATTATCATTCTTTTCTTACAGATGGAGAAACTGAGGCTGAGAGATTAATGGCTTGCACAGAGTCCACAACTGAGTGCAGGTGTGAGGCAGGATTCAAGCCCAGGCTTTCCTAATCCAGGTCCAGAACTTTGGCCACTGTGCCTGTGTTAGTGGATGCTCATGAACCCTGGTTCTGAGTGGATATTAATCCACAATATGCCTTAAACCTAGGGTTGCTTTCAGAGGGTGCCACATTTGAGGGAGCCCAAAAGTTATACTTAACTTGTCTCCCTAAAGGTTATATCTCTCTAAAAGATATTTCAGATGGGTCTTGGAGCAAGCCAGAGAAGCCAGGAGAAAGAGATAATAATACAAAACTAATACTACAGTTTTGCTTAAATCATATCGAATTTCCATAGATTTCAATGACTGATTTTGGTCCCTGAGAAAAGACAAGAAAGTATATCTACCTCCTTTCAATAGAAAGGTGGGTTACTATGAATGGGTGTGGAACCAAATATAATCTAAGTACCCTGAAGAGAAAATTTTATATGTTTATCAGAATGATTAGACCAATTCACAATTACACCAACAATGTATTAGCATTTCTTTCTTTATATTATCTCTATAGTTGAATACTGCCACCTTTTCTTTTTACCACTTTGATAAATGTCAAATAGAACTTCAGAGACTGGTATTTCCCTGTCTCTTAATAGTGATTTTTTTTGCCTTTTTTTTGGAGGGCAATTGGGGCTAAGTAAGTTGCCTAAGGTAACATGGGTAGTTTTTTTTGTGTGTGGATGTTAAGTGTCTGAGGCCAGAATTGAACTCAGGTCCTGCTGACTCTGGGGCTGGTGCTTTACTCACTGCACCACCTAGCCGCCATTAATAGTGATTTTCAAGAATTCTTTCCTATGGTTCTTTATAGTTTGCATCTCTTCTTTTAAGAAATGTCTATTCAGGAAGATACTTCCTTAGTTTCTCCATTTCAGAGTTGTGGGGCCATGTTTCATAACTCACTTTACAAGAAAGCTTGTATTCACATGCACAAACTTTATTACTTTAAAAGCAACTGAATTGATTCTTGAACCACTGAGATGTCTGTGGAATTAGGAAGCAAGGTAAGGGCATCGACAGGAGAGAAAATAAAATTATGTCACATCATCAGAGATTATCCTCAGAAAGTATCTGAGCCCCTATTCCTTCATGGATGGCAGGAAGAGGTTTGGATTTGATTTTTATTTCAGCCTCATCACGAGCATGAATGGTCCCAGTTCATGCTGCTGCATTGCAGGCATTGAATAGAATGACAATAAGAACAAGACATTCTCTTCAGTTCTTGGGACAGGAAACCCACATGTGCTATAGTTGAAGAATAGCAGTCCTGAGGTTAATCAAGACAGCACCTTTTATTCCCCAACTGGAAACTGGTCAAAGGTCATGACCATACAGTTTTCAGAAGAAGAAATAAAAACTATTAATAGGCATACTAAAATGCTCTAAATCTCTACTGATTAGAGAAATGCAAACTAAAACAACTCTGAGATACCATCTCACATCTATCAGATTCTCTAACATGGCAGAAAAGGAAAATGATAAATATTAGAGGAAAGGTGGAAAAACAGGGACACTGATGCATTGTTAATGGAGTTGTGAACTGATCCAACCCTTTTGGAGAGCAATTTAGAACTATGCCCCAAGGGCTATAAAACTCTGAATATCTTTTGACCCAGAGATACGGTACTACCGCTAGGTCCAAAAAGAGCAAAGAAAAGGCAAAAGCACTGATATGTGCAAAAATGTTTGTATCAGCTCTTTTACTGGTGGCAGAGAATTAGAAACTGAGGGGACGCCCTTCAGTTAGGGAATGATTGAACACGTTATGGTAAGTGATTGAAAATAAGAAATGATGATCAGGATGCTTTCAGAAAAACAAAGCCAAAGAAAAACTTGGGAAGACTTACATGAAATGATGCAAAGGGAAATGAGAGAAACAGCAGAGCATTATACACATGAACAACAATATTGTAGGATGTGAATGACTTTGTTATTCTAATCAATACAGTGATCCAAGACAATTCTTAATGACTTATGGTGAAAAATGCTATCCACCTCCAGAGAAAGAACTGAATGCAGAAGCATACTTTTTGTTACTTTATTATTCCTGTGTTTTTTTGTTTGCATTTTCTTTCAAAAATGACTAATAAAGAAGAATTTTGCATGGCTGTGTATGTGTAAACTATATCAAATCTATAAATCCTATATCAAGGAGAGGGGAGGGGAGACAGGGAGTGAATTTGTATCTGAAAATTTAAAAGATGAATGTTAAAAAATTTTGTTTATGTGTTATTGAGAAATAAAATAAAAAAATTTTAAAATATCATCAAAACATAACAAAAAAAGAACATATTTTAAACTGAAGCAAGGAGACTCACTGGGATTTTCTCATCCAATGGTGAATGATATTCACCTTGGGTAAAAAATGTAGTGGCAAGTTCTACTAACACCATCTTCTTGGAGTCAGAACAATCCAGGGCTCACTCCTCTTTGTGATACCTAATTGTTGTATGACTCTTGGCAAATAACATCACCTTGGTGGGAGTCAGTTTCCTCATCTGTGAAATGGGGATAATAATAATAAAAGTAGACAATGTATTTAAACCACAGAAAGTTCTTTGCAAGCTTTCAAGGACCCCCAGTATATAAGTTTCAGTCATCCTTTTGCCAAGTGCATAAATCAGTGTGTTTGCTCCTGTTCAGACTTTCCTCACTTCCTTTCTTGCCAAGTTTAGATAACACCGCATGTCCCCCCTTCTCTTTCCACATGCTCAGAACGTATCAGTTTCCCCCTCCCTTTCACCCCTGAGATGAATCAATAGTTCATGAGGGCTTGAGAGCAGGCCCAAAGTCTGTGTGAGACGATCACAGATTAGCCTTTTTAAAAGGCAGCTAAACAGTTTGTAGGCTGGTGAGCTGCACACTGGCCCCACACTGGGCTCTCATGTGGAGACCAATGTTTGAAATCAGATTCTGGCTCCCACGCCCCAAGGGCAGAGGGGAGGGGCCTGGTGGAGGTGGAGCTGCAGCCTGACTCTCTCCACAGGGGCCTCCCTTGCTGACCAGACAGATGCCAGGAGGAGGGAAGAATTGATTTTCCTGAAGAAGCCAACAAATGCCAAAGGGGCGACCCCAACCCAACCTCTCCCCTGACATCAGCATTGACTCAAAGTAGGGGAGACCTTCTGGAAGCTCTTAACCACTGGTCAGTCCAGATTTCATGTGAACTGGACACCTGTGGGGTTTTGTTTCTTGAGGTAAGGGCATTGATGGGGGTAGGGTTGAAAACGTGCTATGCCTGGAATCAGGAGGGGTTTGGATTTGAATCTTCCTTCTGATACCAATAAGAATAAGAACTCACAGTCATAAAGCACTTTAAGGTTTGCCCTTTACAAATGATGTCTCATTTAATCCTCACAACAACCCTGGGAGGATCTCAATTTTACAGATAAGGAAACTGAGGCCAAAAGAAATGAATTGATTGGCCTGGAGTCAAATAGCAAGTAAGCATCTGAGGCTGTTTGAATTCAAGCCTTGCTGACTCTGAGCCCAGTGGTCTAATCACTGCCCCACCTTGCTGCCTCTATTACACACACACACACACGTATATATGTATATGCATATTGCAGAACCACTCACAAAACCCTTAACTTCTCAGTGAAGTGATTTACCCAAGGCCACACAGCTTTATTTTCCTGGACTTCAATTTTCTCCACTGTAAAATCAGAGTTTTGGGCAGCAAAGACTGAAAGGTCCCTCTCTTCCTGCTCTATATTCATGACTTATGTCTACAGAAAGAGACTTGTCTGCCAATCAAATGAAATAATGTGTGGAAAGAGCTTTGAAAACTTTGAAGTGCTAAATATGTCAGTGATTCTCAGCAATATCTCATTCTCATTTCTTTTCTATGAAGTGCTGGGGTTATTATTACTGACTCTTCCCTTTCATCTTTTTTCAATGAAGTTTAGCTAAAACCATTCTTGGGTGAAGTTCTTTCCTTCTCCGCTTCCCGTTTCTCCTCCTTCTCCTTCTATTCTTCCTCCCTCCTCTCCTCCTCCTTTTCCCCTATTTTCTTCTTTTTCTACTCCTCCTCCTTTTTTCTTTCTCATCTTTTTCTCCTTTACCCCTTCTATTACTTCTTCTCCTTCTACTTTTCCTCCTCCCTTTGCTTGCTTTAAAATAAACTGTGAAAACAACATTCCTGAAAAATTGAATCTGATTAAATGAGTTATTTTGTATTATCAGTGGTTAAGGACAAGGGCAAGCCCAGTGCATGCTGGGTCTAAACTTTATGGAGGATTGATGAGAGGCCATGGTCAGGAATCACACAGGATGAGACATGGACAGATTGTCATCTCCACCATCAGAGGGAATGCTTACATAGATGGCTTCCAAGATGCATGAATATATTGAACTGGGAGAAGGTAGTTTCCACCTTGGTCTAATTCAGCACCAATTTGCTCAGTGACCCCCCACCCCAGCCCTATATATATGCTGTTTTGGTACTTCCAGACCATGGGGAAAACAAAGATGGATAATATATGAGACCTGCCCCCAAAAGGCTTCCAAACTAAGGAGGGAATGAGGGTTGAGATGAAGTTACACAAACAAAAGCTGAGGGATTCTTTTGGGATGATGCTTAGAATAACATTGTACATAGTAAATAGATGCTGCTACCATACTGCATGACCTTGGATGGCTGGCTTAACCCTCTTGGATTCACTTTCCTCAACTTTAAAAGAAGGGAAATTGGGCATGATCTTAAACATCCCTAATGTAATTTCAATTCAGATTCTAATGAAAGTAGTCATTAATTAAACATTCCCAGGATATGTTCCTTTCTAACCATTTATTCTTGGGTTAAGTTTTGCTCTAAGTCTGAAGATTTTAAGGATGTTGTAGGATTTAGTGCTTTTGGATCATTTATTTTTTCTCTGAATTATTTTTAACTGCACTTTGTCTCTTCCCCCCTTCAATATATCAAATTTAAGATGATAGAACTATAGATTTAGAACAGGGAAGGGTATTAGAGGTTCCCTTGTTTAACCCCCTCAATTTAGAGATGAAGTGCTGAGACCCAGAGGGGTCAAGTGACTCCCCCAAATCATATTGCTAATAAGTGACAGAAGTAAGTTTTGAACTCAGCTCCTGTGACCCCAGAGCTAGCAGCTTTCCACTATTCTGTGCCTTGATATGGGCATTCTTTACTCTGGTATAGATCCTAGCCCATTGGTGCTTAATCATCCTGTTATTCAAGTCCCTAGTCTGTGGAATTTTTCTTTAGCTTTTTTGACCAAGATAATAATTAGTATGTTAGTGTTAAGCCAGAGATTACATAATTCTAGACAGACTTTGTAGGTATTTGGAGGGAATGAGAAGAAAGTATTTTAGAGAGGATCCTTCATACTCCAAAACTCTATGGGTAACAAGGAAAGGACGGGACTCTCCTGTTTTAGGGGGAGCAAAATGAACCCAGACTGAAACAGTTAAAAATCTTCCTGGAAAATAAAAGGAGAAGCTTCATACCTACCGAGAAACCAAGTGTTGTTCAATTTCAGAGAGAGAGGTCTGCCAACGGAGCAATTAAGTCACCTATCTTCATGTACTGAGGTTTGAAAGAAACATCTATGGCATATTGTGTGTCATCATCTTATAGAGAATTATAGAACAGATGTTTCTTTGTGCAGTAGAAGGGCAAGGACCGAGAGGAATCTTAAATCAGCAAACCTCTCATGGCCTCAGAACTGCTCTTAATTTTTCACCTCTCCTGCTCCGTGACTTTCTGAAGGGAAATTAGGGGCAACATCTGTTTTCTGAGATTCAGAATCCTGCCCCTACCTGCTACCTGGACAGACCCGTGTGTTACTACACAATTCGCTTTTCTCCTCTTCAATACCAAGTATCAGTATCTTTAATGTTTTTGTAAACACAAGATGTTTTAATATGTGAAAAATTGTCTCATAAATAAGCTTTATTATCTGTCAGAAAGGATGAAAATATAACTTTACATTTCTGTTTTAAAGTAATTTTAGTGCCTATTAGCTCTAAAGGAACAGTTCTATATAATTTAGAGGATGGAGTCACTCGACACAAGTTGACATTTCCACACAAACACAGAACCTTAATGACAGTCTGGGGATTTCGTGGGGAGTGCGCACTACTACAGGATATTAAAATAACTTATGGTGCCCTGTAATTCTTGTTTTGTGTATGTCCAAGGAGTTTTGAAGCATGCTATAAAGTAGAAAAATAAAACCCTAGGCCCCAAAGTCAGGCACACTGCATTCGTCAAGTTGGAGGCATCTTGTCCTGTTAAGTGTGATGAAACAGGCTGGCCTCTCTTGTTGTCATTGGCCATCATCTCTTTGTTTCCTATTCTTACCATGGGTTTCCAAGATAAAGACTCTGGCCATTGATGACTTATGGAAGTTGTTGGGATTGCTTCCTTAAGATAAAAATGAGGACTGGCTACAGTAAAGGATTGCTCTAGTAACTGGCTGATGAGCATGCTGCCTTATTGTATTGTGCTGAGTGCCTTAGCTATACAAAGAGAAATCCCGGACTCTGAACCAAAAGTCTTTTGGGGAGGGAAGGGATAGGGAGCAAATGCCTATGGATGAAGGTGTGTATCTTCATCCAGTTTCACTGAATTTGCTCAAAGATGCTGGGATAACTGTGTAATAGCCATGTAAATGGGAAGATCTTTCCCATCCATTAATAAGCCTATGTGACCTGCCTGAAGAACATGGAAGCCCGAGTCACATGCGTCTGTGATGGGAGGAGCTTTTTGAGCAGGTAGAGGAAGTTGTTCCCAACAGTTGGAGCTGAGGGAGAGGGAAGAAGCAGGCAGCGATCTGTGAGTCTGTGATGGGAGGAGCTTTTTAAGCAGGCAGAGCAGTCAGGGTAGAGCACATGTCAGAGGAAGTTGTTCCCAACAGTTGGAGCTGAGGGAGAGGGAAGAAGCAGGCAGCGATCTGTGAGGTTCATTTGTGGGAAGGCTTAGGGATGCTGGTGCCCCCTGCATTGGTACTGTGTATAGGTTTCTTTGTTGTTATGATGGATTTGGCTTTCTGGTGCGTGAATATATGTTTTGGTTCTGTCTTCCATGTGCAAAGTCTGTTATATTTTGCAATTCAGATTTATGCCAGCATATTCATAGTCACTGTAGATACTGTGAATATGGTTTTGGTGCTACAAACTGACATACATAATTCAATTCAGTTTAAACATGCATTAAGCCCCAACTATGTGCAATGTGATGACATGTAATACAAAGACAAAAAAGAAACATCCCCTGTCCTCAAAAAGCTTATATTCTGCAGGGGTACAATTTCTAAATTATCTCAATTCACTAATCTTTTATTGGATACATACTGTCAAGAACTGTCCTTGGTGTTAAGTACACAAAAGTTTAAGCCACTAGGTGATGCAGTGGATAGAGCATTGGATCAGAGACAGGTAAAATCTGAGTTCAAATCCTTCCTCAGACTCTTGACCTTGAACAAGTCATCTAACTTCCATTCACCTTAATTTCCTCATCTGTAAAATGGGGATCCTAGCAGCACCTACCTCACAGGATTGTTGTGAGAATCAAATGAGATAATATCTGTAAAGTGTCTGGCACACAATAGGAGCTATATAAATGCTAGCTATTATTATTACTAAGATAAGATATAAGCTAGATGGTAGGAGCTACATACATTCTAGCTATTATCATTACTAAGATATATTTTGAGACCTTAATCCTAATGGGGATATAATATTCAATTAATTTCATTTTAAACCAGCAATGACTTCTATGTGTCAGGCACTGTGTTGTGTTCTGGGGATACAATGGCAAAATAAAATAAAATAAAAAATGAAAGAAAATGAGCACCTTTTGATCGCAAGTTGACTTTTTTCCAGGAATCTGCACTATGTGTACAATGAAGTGAATTTAAAATAGATACAAAAAGTGACAAAGAGCAGTTCCAAGAAGGAGGAGGGTCTGGTAACTGGACAGAGTCAGGAAAGAGCAGATATTGTTTGGAGCTGGAAGTCAGCATTAACTGGGGCACTGGTATGGTTGGATCACCTTGGTAAAACTGAGGCAAGAGAACTTTGTTGTTGGAATGCATGTAGTAAATGAGATTGTAGTGGTGCATGTGGACCTGGCAAGGAGAAGAATCCTGTTTAGGACAGTGAGCAGCCTGAATGGCAGAGCAGAGACGTGATTCCCAAAGGATTCCTTAAAGCATGGCCTCCACTCTGCTCTGCTTTGTCCACCATGACATCTACCAGAAGCATTTATTCAATTAAGGACCTACGATGTGCAGAACCTTAGTAGGTGCTTGGAATAAGATGGGACACCTACTGCCAGTGCTCGCAGCTATGACATATAGCACTTCTTGACAACAATGATGATAGTGTGGATATTATAATTCTAGTGACATTTCTATGGTGCCCTAACATTGGCACAGCTGTTGACACATTTCCATTGGCCTATGGTAGAACTGAGGGATAAGTGAGGACAAAGGGTGGGAGAGCTGGGGAGGGAGCGAGGTTGGTCCCAACCTGGACAATTGGATAAGCTTCTGTCATTTTAGGGGTGTGGAGCTTTAAGATGTCTATTATATCTATATCTATAAAGGCTACATATACATATATACATACATATATAAAGGCAATATCTATATATCTATCTTTCTATCTTTTTTTTTAAAGCAACTGGGGTTAATTAACTTGCTCAAGGTTACACGGCCAGTTTTTTTTTTTTTTTGTGGGTGTTAAGTATCTGAGGCCGGAACCGATCCTGGGTCCTCCTGATTCTGGCGCCCTATCTATATATCTTTAAGATATATATGACACTCTGGGTTTTTTTCTCTTAACTAGGAGGCTAGCCTATCTTAACATGTATATGAGTTTTGACTGTATCATTTGCAGGTCAATGAGAAAAAGGGAAATTCTCCCAGAATGATGCAGGTCAAATGTACTTGTCAGTCTGGAAAGAAGGCTGGGGAAAATGAGGTGCTCTCTGAGCCACCACAAACAGGCTTACTGTTCCGACCCTACATATTGCAATTAAAATCCACTCTCCAATTTGACTTGTTCTTTTAATTTTAATTGAAGTGGTGTGTGGGTAGGGATTAGGTGAGTGCACAGATGTGCACAAAAATTAATATGAACGGGGAGAAATATCTTTTCTCCATAAAAGGACTGACCAAATGTTCACAGATGGAATTTGAGTGGACCCTTATTGAATAAATTCTTAGGGCCCACTTGGGCCATTTCTGCTGCAAGCCCTACACTTGATATCGAAAAAGATAGGCTCTTTTTTTTCCCTTTGTAAATTATCCTCATGCCTGATTAGTTAATGCCTTTAATATGCATTAGTGCACCTTGATGAAAGTAAAAACAAATTAGTCCGAGAAATAAATTTTATAGACTCTGGTTTGAGGCCTGGTTGGTGAGTGTGTGGAGGATGAAAAGAGAGGGGAAGAGAGAGGGAGAGAGAGAGAGAGAGAGAGAGAGAGAGAGAGAGAGAGAGAGAGA
>NW_027186352.1:6283083-6288011 GCF_028583685.1 Petaurus breviceps papuanus
AAGAAGAAGAAGAAGAAGAAGAAGAAGGGAAGGGAGGAAGGCAACAATGCTCTTCAATTAGTAGGGATTCATTAACAATATTAGTCTTAGACTGGGGCAGGGCAGGAAATTACATACAAGGTTTTAGGACATAGAATTTTGCAGGGATAGGCAATTTGAAAATCCCAATTTTATGGGAAAAATATTAAAACACTCTGTTGGTGTGCATATTTCTTTTAGAAACATCTATTAGAAATATGTGTATAAATATCTGTATAATATATAAGGCATAATTTATATGTGTATGTACATGTATATATAATTATTTATTTTATTGGTGTCTTTTGTTTTCACAGAACAATTATTTCTGGGCCCATCCCTCCCTACCCACCCACCCACTCACCCAGTGAGCCTTTCACAAGACAGAAAAAAATAGTCAAATAAAATCCTGACTTGATTTGAGAGTATGTAACATTCCTCATCCATAGTCACCGACACCTCTAAGAAGCCATTCTCTGGAATGAAGGTTGACGACAAAAACTTTACAGTGTCATTTGCTGTGTTTCTATTCCTTTCCTTCCATGTGGATTGTGTGATTTTTTTTTCCTTTTTAGGGAGATGACTGCTAGTTGGAATTAGCCTCTTTTTAACTAGTTAACCAAAACAAATGAAATGTTTCCAATGAAAACAAAGTCCTCCAAACAAAACCCCACCCAAAGTGCTCATAGTTTCTGAAATGAGGTTGATTTAAAAAAAAAAGAAAATTAAGAAGAAATGTCCTACCTTTATATAAAAAGCCCTACAATTAGTCAAATCATCCATATTTTCCCTCTTTCTCACTTTCATCTTTAATGTAATCGAGCTGACTTGAGAATTCTAGATTTCCAGCTGGAAGGTGCTGCTTCAGAGATCACCTAAGTCCAACCTTCTTGGTTTACAGCTGAGAAAACCGAGTCTCAGAGAGCCTGCTTCTGGTCACTTGGGTTGAAGGACTAGCATCTTGGCAAGTCTCCAGGGCTTTTTGCAACATCAAGAAAGGCTCGAATTACAGTCAGATCCTATGCCTCATGACAGGATGTCAGTAGTGGGTGTTGAGGGGTTTGGGGGAAAGAGAAGGAACCACACATGGAAATCTGACCTCCTCCTAGTTTATGCTCCCTCAACACACCTTTGCCTGTGCCCATACCTGCAGAGCACTAGGGACATCTGAAACCACAGAATCCAAGGGGAATTAGAAGAGAGGGAAGGGGATGAGTACTTATTAAGCACCTACTCTATGCTAGATACTGTGCTAAATACTTTACAATTATCGTCGCATATGAAGGGCAGCAGGAGTTGATCCTTATAGGTGGAAAGACAGGCAGAATCACATCACTGTGGGGCCCAGGGATGTCTCACCACTTTTTCTCTGATATTTAAAGGATTATTTTGAATGATGATGGTAAAGGATGATGCTGGCCAAGGTCATTCCTTTATCTCTATGCTTTGTCAATATGTCGAAGATTTGTCTGTGAGGGAGCCCCCTCTACCAGTCACAGAATCCAGTCCGTCTAGACCTCTGGTAGACAAGTCTTAAGGAGATTCCTGAGACTCACTGTGGCCTAAGTGCCCAAAATCACCCAGGAAGGACATGTTGGAGGCCACTTAGACATGGAGGCAGCTGGTTGGTACAATCGATAGCGTATCAGATGCAGAGTCAGGAAGGCAAGTTCAAATTCTACTCAGACACGATGGTGTACTCTATTTCTTCATAATGGAGAACCTTCAAGATATGAACAAATGGTTCTCAAAAGAAGAATTGTAAACTATTAACAACCACATAAGATATTGCTACAAATCATAACTAAGAAAAATCAACTCAATCCAACCCTGAGGTTTCACCTCCCAGGCAACCAATTGGCAAAGATGACAAAAAGTGGTTAAAAAATCAATTTAAAAGGGGTTATGGAAATAGAGGCATTCTAATGCATTGTTGCTGGAGCTTGGAATTGGTCCAACCATTCTGGAAAGCAATTTGTAAATGTTTCAAGAAAAATGACCAAACTGGCCATATGCTTTGACCTGGAGATCCCAACAACAATAAACTTCGATTCCAAAGAGTGACGTCAACGACATAAAGGCTTGCTTGGTAGACATTATGATACTGATAGTGCTTCTTGCAGCAAAGCACTAGACAGTGAGTAGCTGCCCATTGATTGGGAAGCAGCTAAATCAATTGTGGTACATGAATGTCATGAAGTGTCACTGTGGCATAGCACGGTGCTTGGCATAGAGTCGGTACTTTCAATGCTTATTGACTTACGAGATAGCTGAATATAATGAATACAGAGAAACTGGGTAAGACTTATATGAATTGATGCAAGGTTAAGTGGACACAGCCATGTTACACACACACACACACACACACATAAATGTGCACATTCACACAAACTATAGACATACATTCTCACACATATTTATAAATATATACCTGCAGTATATAAAATGAATACACATATGTATGTATTTATATACAAATACATATACATCTATACATACACATATACACATATTTACATATTGACTCTAGCAAGGTAAAAACAATAAAATAATTGGAACAACCCAGTTTAATCACAATAACAAAGCCTGCTTCCAGGGAAAAGTGAAAAGAAGACCCCTTCAGCAGCTCTTTCATAGAGGTGAGGATCTACAGCTGTAGAAAACGGTGTGGATCAGCTTTCCCCCCCACCCCCAGTATATTGATTAGTTTTGCTGAATTTCCTTCTTTCCCTCTTCTTCCCTTCTTTTTTTTTCCTCTTAGAAAAATATGACAATAAAGGATGACTCTCTTGGAGGTAGTGGTGAGAGGGATGTGCTAAGAAATGTGAGTCTTGTATTAAAAAAAGACTTCATTGATCAAGATTAATTGTAAAATGATGGCTACCATTCACGTATCCCTTCTGGATCTGCCAAATGCTTTCTGTTCCTTATCTCATTTAAACCTCATAATAACTCAGTGAGATACTACAGATATTATGATCCTCATGTCACAGAGGTGGAGACTGAAGTCTGGAGAGGCTTTAAGTGTGGAGAGCAAGGGTTGCAACTAGGCTTCTGCTGATCACTTCTGGACTGTGCTCTTTCCATTACACTATGGTGCTTCACAGAATCCCGGAGTGTCAGAGGTGGAAGGGACCTCAGAGACCATTGGACCCAACCTATACTTGACCAAGAATCCCCTCTTTGACCATCTCCCCAAAGTAGTCATCTAGACATTGCTTGGACCTTCACTGGGATGGGGAGAGCCCATGACCTCCCAAGGCAGCTCCTTCCTTAAATGGTTGGGTGATTGTTCTTCACCTCAAAGCCTTCCTTCTCCCCACCCCCACTACTCCTAGCGCCACCCTCAGAGTCCAAGCACAAGAAGACGGAGCTCTAGTCTACATGACAGCCATTCAAATCTTTCTTATCATAAAACAATGCCAGGCAGAATGTATTTTCCCCTTGGCCATTTGAGGCAATAGGGACTGAATCCCAAGAACAGTTCTCTGGGACTAAGTTTCCTCCTCAGGTCATCACTAGGGTTCCATCTGATCCCATGATCTCTTTTGTTGGCCACACAATCATCATTATTGCCCTGGCCTGGTCCTAAGTGGGTCTTTTTAGGTTTGATGTAAATAGAATGGATACATTCTAGGTCATTGGATGGGAATACAGTGGATTGGAGTTCTAGTCTTAGCGCTGATGCTTTTCAGCTGTGTGACTTTGGGCCAGTCCCTTCCCCTCTGTGAGTGTCTGTAAAATGATGGGGTTGGATTGCTTGATCTCCAAGGTCACTTCCAATTCTGATTAAAAGTGATTCTATGACATGGAGACAGTGACTCCCTGGCCAGTGTTCAGGCTATTAGCCTAATTAACTTATCCATTAAAGATTAAATTTTCTCATCCTGAAATATAGGTGACAAAGAGACATCGAGACAAACTGGGCATAATTACAAAAGGCCTCAAATCTCTTTTTTATGAAATTCACAATTTCCCAAAATTTTTCTGTTGAAAAGTTATTAACTGAGCCACAGGAGGCCAAGACTGGAGACTCGTCATTGGCTGGATAGAGTCATTCAATCACTTTGGGGGCATGTTAGTACTCTAACGTCCTCTTGGGATGCATTTTTTCCTACCCATACATTTTACAAGTTAGATCAAACTTTTAATTTGATTTAATTTTTTTCCTGAAATTTTATTTCTCTCAAAATTCCTAAGGTGAGGAGGTTCCCTTCTGTCACTGCCCCTTGGCAGGGCTTTATAGGGCTGAGTTCTGTAACTTCCCAGGAATCGATAAAACCATCCCCTCTGCCAAGAGGAACCAGTTACCCTCAACCAACGAGCAGGAGATTTGGGAAGATAAATGAACTCATCGAGGTCACTAGGATCCTGGGTCTTACTGACATGGCTCCAGAAATAGGGGCACACAAGAAGAAATAGCTGGCCTGGGCTTGAGCATCCCACAGTGTGAACTCATCCACTCCGGTCTGCAGACAGTTGTGGCTTCATCAGTCTAAGTAGCTGGATAGAGCACTTGTCCTGGAGTCAGGAAGATCTGAGTTCCAATCCAGCCTCAGATGCTTATTAGCTGTGTGATGCTGGGCAAATCACTTTACCTCTGTTTGCCTCAGTTTCTTAATATGTAAAATGGGGATAATAATAGCATCCCCTCCCAGGGCTGTGAGGATCCAATGAGATCATATTTGTCAGAGTGCCTGGCACACAGTAGGTGCTATATAAAGGTTTATCCCTCTTCTTTCCCTTTCTTCAGAGTATAAATAATTGATATATTCTCAGCGGGCTTGCAGGTTACATTACTCCTTACCTTGTCACAATAACCAAAGAAGAACATGGCCTTGTGCTGACTGGCTCCATGGCCCCCTGCAGTTTGTGGATAGACTTGGAAAGGACAAAAAGGTAAATGTTTT
>NW_027186352.1:6293011-6335997 GCF_028583685.1 Petaurus breviceps papuanus
AGAGAGAGAGAGAGAGAGAGACAGACAGAGAGAGACAGAGTAAGTAAGAGAGAGAGAGAGAGAAGAAACGTTAAGAGCATCTGCCCTAATCTTCCATTAAGAATGAGAATGTCATAATCTCAATCATGGTCTGCAAGGCTTAAGGTGCTCTGGGCTGTGACCTCAAGGTCTGCTTTCAGTCTTATTCCATGGACTTCTTGTTGAGGCTGGGCCTTCACTCACCTTGTTCCTTTGTCCCCCCTCCATCTTACTCCACATCCTACTCTTAGGTAGCCCCAAGCCCCTTGTTGTAATTTCTTTGGTCCATTTGGAAAAGGTGGCAGATCACTCATGAAAACAAGGACAAGAGTGTGGGAACCCAGGCACAAACCTAATGAGAAGTGGAGTGTCTTCTTTATCTCTTAGACATGAACTTTGGTTCTGATAAGAATGCATTTTTGGGGACTGAGAACATTTGCTTCCTGAAACTGCTTGAGGGTCATATCTTTAGACTACATATGGAAAAGGAGACTCTGAGATCAGAAGTGGTTCACCCAAGGTCACAATGTTGGCAAGTATCAGAGCTGAGATATGAATACAGGTTATCTGACTCTCAATATAGAGTTCTATCTCTCAGCTTTGATGCAGTTGCTGTAGGCAGATGCTTGTTGGAACTTCATTGAGGTACGTTTGATGAGGAAGAAGAGTGTGTGTTGCTGTAGGCAGAGAGACTAGAACATGGTCTTTAGTCATGAGGAAGATGGAATGGGAGTGTGGCCCCAACAAGACATGGTAGCTGCCCAGAATCCCTAAAAACCATCCATGTATTTGGGATGAGTGCACCAACTGCTTCAGAGCAGGGCTGAGGGAGGCTGGCATTGTCCCAGGCCACCAAGCTTAGAGGGTATGGAATTTAGAGGTTGCTGGCCCCACCAGCAATCCTTCAGCAGCATAGAAAGAACAGCTTACAACCTTGTGAGTTTGAAACATAAGCTACTAGATGACAGTGTAGGGTCAACCTCTCCCTCTTCACACCATGGTCTTCCTGAAGTCGAGTCATGTATATGCCATTGTGAGTCACAGCTTTGACACCAAATAGAGATTTCCCCCATTAGAATGTAAGCTCCTTGAGGGCAGGACTGATTTTTTTACTTTCCTTGTATCTCTGAGAATGAGTTCACAGTAGGCTCTTAATATATGTTAGTCATCTAGGAAACTCTTAATTATTGCTTGGCAAATGATTAATGAAAACTGAAAGCAGAGGGGTGATATTCACTACCTGGTATGACTTTTGTTCATTTGTTTTTGTTTTGCTTGTTTGAAGGAGGAGGAGGATGCTTTTTTTTAAAAAAAAGTCTAGGTTTTAGCATAAAACATGTTTGAAAACTGTAGAAGTGTTTTTTTTCTTTTTTCTTTGCCTAAACAAGGTGCCAGTGTGCTCCCTGATGGAGTACATGAGACCTGAGAAGAGAGAAATAAAGGACAGGAGTGTCACTGGAAGGGTGATAACAGAATCCATGTTTGTAAAGATAGGGGCTGTAGCTCCTAAAAGCAGCAGTTAGATAAAAAAAGAGCCTGGAAGTAGGACCAGCCCCCTAGGGGACTTCTGATGACAATGTAACGAATGAGTCCCCATGACAATGGAAGAGTGGGAAAGGGATGAAATTCTATTAGCAAACTGTTGTCAATGCTCATAATAAGATTTGAACAACAGAATAACCAAACGTGAAAGACCAACATATTTTTCAAGATGATTTAGAGAGATCCTTCCATTGAGAATGTCAAAAGCTGCAGTCCTGTCAGGAGTCATTGCAAAGTGTAGACCCTTGGCAACTGATACAGTGAGCATCATATCAATGATATTATGTTTTCTTTGTCCTCATGCATCTTTGTATGGTAGAATGTGGTTGGGCATGTGTCTGTTTACTGATATCTTGTTTACATGTGTCCATGGGTACATACAGGGGATTTGATTTCCCTAGGAGGAAGGAGTGCCCATAGTGAAGGACAGGGGACTGGCCTTGAAGTCTGGATTATTGTCTTGCCTCTCACAAATTCTAGCTGGGCAGACCATTTAGCTTCTCAGGGTCCAGACAAATTCATGGGGTACATAGTATGGGTATATATAGAGATGTTTGGGCAGGCAAGTAGCACTGTGGATAGAGCATTGGGCTTGGAATCAGGAAGACTCATCTTTGTGAATTCACATCTGGCCTCAGACACTTACTAGCTTTGTGACCCTGGGCAAGTCACTTAACCCATTTTGTCTCAGTTTCTTCATCTGTATTGATAATCATCTGATTGGAATTTGCTCCTTGACTTACAGTCTTGTGGAGATCTGCACCATGCACCTATTTTCTCTCCTTCTCACTAGGCAACCTGGCCATTTCCTTTTCTGGACACATATACTCATCGATGAATTTTCCTTCTCACACATTCACATACACAAACACAAATACATAAATGGTCATCTTTGGCCATCTATCATTGCCCATTAATATTCATTCTACTTGTCTCCATTATTTCTTGGGGTCTCCTGACATTTTGCTTCTTCTGGGGTGACATTGCATGATCCCCACTGACAAAGCATCTCTTGCAGAATATAGAGGTGAAATGTTATCACATTTATTTGTGTGATTTTATTTTATTAAAGCTTAGAGAGATGAAAAAAACACTATGAACCTAATATAAGCCATATTAATGAAAATCTAGGGATTACGTAGAAGCTTATCTTCCAAATGGTTGAGATACATTGATAGTTAAAACTTTTCAAAGGCAGCCATCTTCAAAGTCCAACAATAAGGAGAAGTAAGTGTCTGTTTCTCACTCTCGGAGTCAGCCTGGAGGTAGATGGGCTTCTGAGCCTGGCCATGTAGGATGAGCTGCACCCTAGGGAAGGACATCATCATGGAGAGGACAAGATTGGGGGCAATGTTGAGAAGCCCAGGGATGGAGGATGGTTATCTCCAGTGTCTGTCCTGCCCATGCTCAGAGCTCCTTCAAACTTCACATGCTGCTTGACTTCTGTGGGAGCTCAGAGCATGGAAGGAAGAATCACAGCAGGAGAACATGGCTGGCTAATGGTATTTCTATTGCACGAGATATCATAAGATTTGTTATGAACTCTTGGCTTCCCAACCCAGGCTGGGGAGCTCTGGGAGCAGTTGGCAGTGGGGGAGGAAGGACAAACATTTGAAGAGTTGGGCACACTGGAACAGCTCGAGTTGTATACTTGCCCAGGCATTCTGACTTCTGGCTGAGTCGCTATCTTAGCAGAAGAATTGGGCTAGTTAAAAATGTTGGCATGCTCCAGTTGGGAGCTGCTCCTTCTTTTGTCTGGCTTTGATTGCAATACTTTCTGAAGCTGGCAAAAGCTTGGGTTTTGTTCTGAAACTCTTGGCCACGAGCCTGACGCTGTTCCTTTCTTTGCAGTCTATTTGAACTTGAACCAATCAACTAGTTTATGAAGATAATTTATCGGGCCAGAGCCACATTTTCCAATATTAATGGTTCCAGGTGGGCTTTTGACCTCCTTTTGAGACCAACTGCTTAAAAGGGCCTAAATAGCAGAGGGCTGATTCCCTTCATCTTACTTGATTGGATCAGACCCTTCCTAAAACCTATTTAGATCAGACACTGGCAGACTCATTGTAAAAACAACCAAATCACTTTTAAACAGAGACTAAATCTAGGTGGATGGATGGGTTTCTTGAAAGTCATTGACCCTTCTGGCTCAACTCAGAAACTTATTCTGTATCTAAGCATCACCTCTATGCCTTCCAAATCCTTGCCACCCCCCCAAAAAAAAACTTAACCAGGTGATGGCATCAGTTTCCCAATGTATTGGATATTAGCAGAGACCAAAACTTCCAGTAACAAACTCCTTGTTTACCAATTTTCCCATATCCCTCTTCTCTCTGTGCCAGGTAAAGATTGAAGTGATTTTATGGCTGTTCATCCTATAGAGGACTCATACTACTCATACAAATTCAAAGTCAAATGGAAATCATTGTGGTTCCAGGTATTTAATGTAAGACAAAGATTTCATTCTCACTGACTGGCAGCTCACATTTGGCTACCATCATAACAGTCACAAAGACTTTATGAATATTCTCTCATTGCATCAGGGAAAGAAATAGAAGGTTAATTTTTAAACCCACAAACATGTGTCTTGGATTATTGTGGTGATAACAATGTCTTGGGAGGGAGAATTTAGTGTAAAGAAAGTGGGATTTGAAATTCAAACATCTTAGGTCAAATCCTTCCTCTGCAATGACCACTACTTGACCTTGGACCAATCACTCCCCTTCACTCGGCCCTTGTCTTAACCTGTGACATCAAGGTAGTGGTGGTAGTAGTTTGACTTACATGCTCTGAAAGATATTTTCTAACATTATATCCTGGGATCTTGTATTTTCAAAGCTGCTCCTTTTTCAATACATTGAATTTCATTGGTATGGCCTCTTCTTCAATGGATTTGGTGACTGTCCCACACCTTATTTATAAAACTCCACGGGTTTCTGTAGCCTTCTACTCACCCTTTGGCCTGTTTTATTGCTTAATAGTCAATCAGCATATCTCAGAATGTCAGAGTTTAATGGGTATCAAGTAACATCTAGTCCAACTTCTACTCACAAAACAGTCTCCTCCACCAACATCCCTCATATGTGGTCTTCCAGCCTTTGCCTGGAGATCTCCAATGACAAGGAGATGAAGACCTCCAAAAGTCACTAATTTCACTCTGGGATCAGTTGAATTGTTAGCAAGGGTTCCCTAACATTAATCCTAAATTTACTTCTCAGAACTTCCTAGATCTACAGTTAATATACAGTCAATTGAACAGAGACAAAATTCATTTGTTGATAGATAATGAGCTGGGCCGAGAAGAGTGTTTGGGATCGAAAACAACTGTCAGGAATCTCATTGTGATTATTTCTTTAGGAGAAACAAAGGCAAACAGAAGTTGTGATGTCATTAGCCTAGGACACCTTCTCTATCCAGATTCGTGATCCCAGAAACCCTTAGGGTCACAGCTGGAGTAGTCACGTTGGCTATTCTTCCCATTCATTACATTAGACACACAGGCTCAGTCATTCAGGCTACAGGCATTTGTTAAGTGGTTACCACATGCCAAGGGCGTCCTTAGAGTGGAGGGTGTAAGAGGAAACGATACTTGCCCTCAAAGAGCAAACCGAGATAGCAGAGATGGAGAAACATACTGATGTCTTTGGGTTGAAACTAACTTCCAAGGGAGAAAACTACTCCCCCTCCCCCACCTCCTCTCAAGGTTCTGGCACCTTCTTGTAGATGTAGCATCTCAGGGAGTTGCCAAGAATACAAAAAAATCTTTCCTGAGCGTGTCTGCCCATTGTCCACTGCTCATGCCTTCTCTCAGAGGCTGCTCTCGGTCCTTGTTCTCTCTCTGTCTCTCTCCTCTTTTTTTACACACGCATTGTAGATAATGTGTGTATATATATATATATATATATATATATATATATATATATATATATCTCATAAGTGTATAGTTTTGTGGAGGTTGTCTCTCCCTTTAGACTGGGGGCGCCATCCTTGAGGGCAAAAACTGTTTTTTCCTTTCTTTGTTTTCCCACTGCTTAGCTCAGAGCCAGTCACATAACTGACTAAGGCTACTTAATGTTCCAAGGTCACATGGCCAGTGCATGGCAGAGGCAGGATTGAATCCAGGCCTGCCGGGTTGTAGGCAAAGTCTTGCAGCAGCCTCTGTGCACATGAGTATGAGATGGTTATGGGAACTTTAATGGCCAGCAGGTCAATCCTTCATTTGATAGAGGAAACGAGGTTAAGGGAGGGCAAAGTAAGTGACTTAAATAGGTACAGTTGGGCGACAACTGAGGGTGGCCTTGAAGCCACAGCTTTTCACTCTAAGCTCAATGCTCGTGCCATTGTGTAAATGGTGGACTCTGTTCTCTGCCCATCACAAAGCTAGGAAATGCCTGGGCTGAGATGCACATCTGGGCCATCTAGGCCCGAGCTCAACACTTTCTCTGCTGCATTGAGATAAACAACATGGGGAACATTAGAAAATTCTATAGTAGAGGGAGGGCTGTGGGTCATGCCCATTCTATAGGCAATCTTGGCTACAGGTGCCATGGCTGTCTGATCCCCCCTCCCTCCCTCCCTCCTTCCCTTCCTTCCTTCCTTCCTTCCTTCCTTCCTTCCTTCCTTCCTTCCTTCCTTCCTTCCTTCCTTCCTTCGCTATTCATTCATTTTCCTCTCCTTTCTTTCTTCCTGTCTTCCAACTCCCCTTCCTGCCTTCTCCTCAGTTTTTGCCTTAAGCTTGTCAGTGACCCACAGAGGAATGGTTTAGTCCCACCAAAGAGACTCAGGCTTTGGAAGGGGTTGATTCCTGGTGTCTGAGATTTCTGAAAGAAACATTTGCTCAGTTTCAGAGTTTCTTTGTTCTTGCTGCTTCTTCCCAGCACAAAGCTTTGATATTTGTACCTGTTCACCTGTGGTGTCTTACCCTCAGTCCTCTCTGGTCTTCTCAATTCTGGCAGGAGGAATAAATAAGTGTATTTTTCTTCTCTCCTGTATGTCCAAACTCATTGAATCTGCAGTGGAAAGGGATTCAGAAGGAGGCAGGGGGCAGGGAGGGCTGGCCCTGAAACAGGGATGCGCCCACCTGCTGACTCTTTGACGTTCGAGTGTGGCTAATTAGCCAGTTCCCTGGCAAGCCGGCCACCCTGTTGCTACTCTCCTTTCAGAATGACCACAACCAGACCCCTGCCCTTGCCTCTTACAAGCCTTCACAGTTGGTCATGATCCTGGTTTGTGTCCCATTTACACTTCAGACAGTAAACCATCTGACATCTTCAAAGTTTGCGTCCAACGCTCCTCTTTTACTTTGGCTGGAGCCCTAAAGATATCTTGTCTCTTGAAATCCCTGATGGGGATCCCTTCTGGTCCCACATGTCTCATACCCTGGGCACAATCCATGCTTTGAAGTGCACTTGGGATGATTCTATTGACCCTTTGCAGAGCAGGCAATTCATTTCTCCTCCCTTTCTCCAACCTTGTCGCTGTCCTCGGCTGATCTCCAAGTTTTCTCCCAACTTCCAAGGACTTGGCTCTCTATCCTATTGTCTTTTTGCCCATCCCAGGCTTGTTTGTCCCCTTCGGGGCTGTCTCTATTTGCACCAACTTCAAGGTCTTCATTTACCCTTCCTTCACCAAGCTGCCTCTGTCACATGTGGGCATATTCTATACCTTATGTTGCTGCTTGTTGTGCTTTGTTCTCGAAGACCAACCTTATGGAACCTCATGAACCCTAACAGTTGGACATTCAGAAGTCTGTTCTCTGATGATAATCTGCAGCCTCTTCTGTCTCACACACATTAAGCTGAGTCTTTCCCCTCATTTTGATTTCTTCTTCCTTGAGTCTCAGCTACTCTTCCTGTCCATCTCTCCAGCTCTGAACCCAGTTTTAATGCTGCCATGGTTTGCCATTCTTGTGATCCACTAGCCACCATGAACTAATCTTCATGGCTTTCAGCTGTTCCCAATTGGCTCATCTTGGAAGCTCACTCGTTTGCTCCAGCAGATTCCTCCATATCTGATGCTTGGCTGTGAAATATCCTCAGAGGTAGTCTTGAAACTCAACTACAAATCTTTGGTGTAGACCTTAGGGATGGCCTCTCAGGTGTTCAGAAATTCTTTTATTCTGTTTTTATTAATTCTTGATTTCAGGTGTGACTTTTGACCTAATAGGTGTCTCAGTGGATAAAGTGCTGGACCCAAAGTCAGAAAGACCTGAGTTCACATACAGCCTGCTGCGTGACCTCAGAAAGTCATTCCACCTCTGTTTGCCTCAGTTTCCTCATTTGTAAAAGGGGGATAATAATAATAGCACCAATCTCCAGGGTTATTCTGAGCATCAAATGAGCTGATATTTGTAAAGCTCTTAGCATGCTGCCCGCTCCCTGGTAGTTGCTATAGAAATGCTAGCAGTTAATTTCAGACAGTCATTGAGCTAAACATTTTTCTTTCCCCTCCCATATACAGAACAAGTCTTTCTTCACTGAAAAAATCAGATCTGTCCAATGGGATCTTCCTTAATGTTCCCTCCCCCAAACCTTCATACCCATCTCACTTTTTCCTTTTCTACCATCTCAGAGGAATAGGCATGTCCTTAGTTAATGCCAACCTTGGGCATTATTTTTTTCGTATTTTTTTTTATTTTCATGTTTTTCAATGGATTCTTCTCCAGCAGTTTTTCCCAACTGTCTCCTTCAAACATACTTGTATCCCTATTCCTAAGAAAGGAAGTATGAAAGAGGGAAAGGAAGGAAGGGAGAGAGGATGGAGGGAGAGAGGGAGGGAGAAAGGAAGGAAGGGAGGAGGTAACAAAGAAAAAAACAATGGGTTTTCCTTTTTTAAATTAAATTTTATGTTTATTTTTAGTTTACATCATTCATTTCCACATAATTTTGAGTTACAAATTTTCTCCCTTTCTTTCCCCTACCCACCACCCCAAAACAGCAATCCCACTGAATACCCGTCCCCCAATTTGCTCTCTCCTATATCTTCCCCCATCCCCCCTTAGACTTTCCAGTAGGGCAAGATGGACCTCTATGCCCCAATGCCTGTATACCTTATTTCCCAGAACAATGGGTTCTCTTAAACCAAGTTTTCATCTCATCCAGAATAGCTTCCTATATCTCTGTAGCCAAGTTTCTTGAAGAAGTTATATCTGTTTGCTGTCTTCTCTTCTTCCCACATCTTCCCTGATTTGCACCTTGTGACCCATCTCCTATTGTCATCGCCCTCCTTAGTGCCCAGTGATTTTCTATTATCCCGTGGCCTTATTTGGGTCCTCACATTCTTTGACCGTCCTGATGCCATTGTCCATCCCCTCTCACGGCATGCTCCTTCCAACAGGGACATTAGAGATCTTGACTTCATTTAGTTCTCCTCCTCCCTCTATAACTGTGTAACATTAATGGAATATGAAGTTCTTCTCCACCCATTGATAGACCTATGTGACCACATGTATTCAATTGTGGATGTCTAATGCTTTGAACTCTGGCCCAGCTGTGACACATCCTGAGTCACTTAGAGCACTGGGGGAGGAAGTTACCTAAAGGGAAACTTGTTTAGGGGAGGCTTGCTGGTAGGAAGGCTTTTACACCTGTTGTTATTAAGCTAATTAGGCGCTGAGTCATGAGGGTTGTGATACCTTCTGGCTCTGAGCCTATTAATTGAAAACTATATATAGGGGGGGTTGGTATTTTGCTTTGGGAGTATGCTTATGATAAGGACCTTTGGATTCCCTGGATGGACTCTGAGTAGCTGTTTGTTAAGAGGCCCTGACTCCTCAGAGGTCTGTGTTCTCCTGCTAGGTGGTATGTATAGATGGTTGCATTACTCTGTTCAGACAGTAGGAGCCCAGTCTGTGGAATCTGTGTGCTGATTTCTCTGCTTGTATCTTCTACTTCTCTGTAATTAAAGTAAGATTGTTGACCTCTCTAAAAGTTGCCTTTCCTTTAGCAAAGCAGAGCAAAGAACTTTTGCTAGCAGCCATCCTGGGTGTGCCAGGGTGCTTGCTAATGTAAACTGACTTCTCTTCTTTGATTAGCGCTTTGTCCTAAAGCTGAATCATTACAGTGGACATTTGACCAGGTGGGGATTCCTTTCTACATATTCTCCTTGGCCACTTTCCTTATTTCCTCATCTTATGCTTTTCTCGTGACTGAGCCCCAAACACCAGCCCTGACCACTCTGCTGCTCTGTCAGTCTGTAGGACTTCTCCATGTGCAGCCCTGTTAATGCTATAAACTCACCCACGGAGCTCATGATCTTTCTCCCAAACCTCCTCTTCCTTCTGACTTTGCTGTTTTTGTTAATGGTCCCACCATCCATCCGCTTTGGAAACCTTAGTATTTCACGGCAGAATGGATAGAGCTCATTTTAAAAACAGACATCAGGTGCTATGTGCTAGGCACAGGACAATGGTAAGAACCGATCTAGGAAAAACTAGATTCAAGTACTGTCCCTGGCCCTCCTCTAATGTGACCTCGGGCCAGACTTCTCAGTACTCTAGGCAAGTTACCAAGACTGCAAGTTGCAGAGGGGCATATGGTTGGTGTTTGAGGAGATTCTTGAGGAGAAGCCAATGACGTCACTATGGGATCGCTGTGTGAATCCTTTCAAAGATTCTTCAATGACTCCCCATTTTCCACTGAGAAATGCTGCATTTTCTTTGCTTGGTATTCAAGGCCTTTGCAGTCTGACGCCCACATCCCTTTCCATCCCTCTTCATGCTCCTGTCTCCCAACCTTGACTACTTGACATCTCTTGAACCTGTCTTGTCTTTTCCCACCTATGTGCCTTTGCTGACCCTATTATCAAAGTCCTGCCTCCATTTAGCAGCTAAAATGCTATTTATCTTTGAAAACCCAAGTAAACTACTCTATCCTGTATGAAGGCTTTCCTTTCATTTCACCTCTAGGTAATGATGCTCCCTGCCCTGTCTGCCAGCAGCCTGTCTGTTTCCAGAACTCTCATCATATATTACTGTGCATTACTATTCTCTGTCAATTAGTCAACATGCCTACTATGTGCCAGATACTGCCCGAAGTGTTGATAAAAAGAAAGGCGAAAACAAAGAGGCCGCCCTTGAAAGTGAAAGACACCATAAAATGAGCAGGCAGATTTGGGAGATGCACAAAGAAGGTGAAAGGCCATCCCATGTCTCATTCCTCCGCCTCACCATCCACTTCATGAGGGCAGGGGCTGTACCAGACCTAAGCTTCCCTCTGTATTCCGTAGGTATTTGAGAGAAAACAGAATTGAATTGAAGGAGGCAGGAATTGGCAAGGGTCCTGAAGGACAGAGGGACAATGCACAAGGAAGGGACAAGGGGAGTCACTAGAACATCTGCCATGGGGCTAGAACTGAAAGAGGCCAATTAGGTCAACCTCCCATTTTATAGCGGAGGAGCTAAGGCCCTAAGGAGAGCACTAGCATGCCCAAGGTCTGTGGTTAACATGGTGTTAAAGCTCCCTGAATGCTGCTCCCAACTTAGAGCAGTGGCACTAATATGATCTGGTGCAGGAGATGGGTGTTGTGCCCATCCCTTAGAGGAGAGGAGCTTGGCCCTTCTTGAGTCTCCTGATTTTGCTCTCTTGGAGTCATGTGAATGCAGGCTGCCATCACAGGGGGTAATGTAGTGCCTTTGCAAATAATCAAGGGGCATCAATTTACCTTGCATCTCCTGAAGAAACATGGAGTGATTTCCCCTCTGCTGGTTCCTATTAGTCTGGGACCTGCTTCCAAAGCTGAGCTCCTTAGGGAGACCTAAAGCCCTGGGGACCTCTGGAAGCACAGGAATAAAAGACCCAGAATAAAGAAAGAAAACAAAAGAAATGGTGGATGAAAAGCCTTTCAGAACTGCTCAAGGAAAATATTAAAATTGTGGAAGGCTACAGACTCTGCTGCCTTCTAATTACTCTGCCCCACCTGCCTTTAATGCTGGAGTTGGCCCGAAATTAGGGGTCGGGAAATCGGCTTAGCTCAGCTGAGGCCACTCTTCTCTCTATGGATTCATCACCTTATTGCCCTGCAGGGCTTTCCAGAGCTGGCTGACCCTGCTCTGTGCCAGTGATTGCTGGGGCAGGGTTCCCGGATGGTCTAAAAAATCATCCCATGGAACCAGGTCAGTGCTCCCAGGATTTCATAAACCTTAGGTTAGACTCTTAAGGTCTATTGAGAATTGGAGCCCTGGTGGCAGCTGGGGTAGGGGGGGGGAGGGGAGGAAAAGAGAAAAAGAGAGCAAGGGAGAGGGAGAGGGAGACACTTTGAGTCTTTTTGCTTCATCTCATGTCTCTGCCTCCATCCCACTTCTGTCTTGCTGTCCCAACCCTTCTTTTCCTGTCTCTATCTCCTCTCTGCCTTCTCTGTCTCTGACTGCCTTTTGGATCTTTTCTCTCTATCTCCCTCTCTGTTTTTGTTTCTTTGCCTCCATCAGTATCTCTCTATCCCTCTTGCTTTATCTCTAGACCTATTCTCTCTGTCTCTTCTCCATCTCCATTCTCATTTCTGGCTCTCTCCCTCTCTTTGTACCTCTCTCTTTCCTCCTTTTCTCCTTCTTTCTCTTTTTTCTGTCCCTTGCTCTCTGTCACCCTCTCTATTCCCCTTTCCTTGTTTGGGTCTGCTTTCTCTCTGTGTCTATTTGTGCCTTTGTCTCTGTTTTTGTTTCATTCCTCTCCTCTGTTTCTGTCATTCTGTTCCTTGCTCTTTCTCTGCTCATACCTTTTCCATCTCTGTTTCTGTCTCTCCCTTTTCTTCCCTCCCTGATGCAGTTGTCCATGGAAAGACCCTTCTTGGTGAGTGACCTTCAAGTTCTTTCAGGTGATGCTAATTCTCAACTGCTGGTAGTTTGAATGAGATAAAGAGAAACTAGAACTTCCCAGTTCCTCTTAAGAAGGGCTGCTCCAGGCCAAGAGCACTCAGACCCAGCACAGTTTCTCCAGGACCATTGCTGCCCAGTTCACAGCAATATCACTGCATTTTTTTGTTTGGAACTTCTCTGAAGTCTTCTGAATAGGGAGATACTACACTGGTCCCCCCAGAAGAGGCTGGGGCCCCAACCCTGCCTACCCACCCCAGTGAGGTCCATCTAGTGCCTTCCCCATGGGTTATGTCCATTGTCAGTGAATGGTCCCCTGCTCGCCGGCTCCCTGCCTTGGATGGCCCCTGGCCTCCTGATTTTCCATGCAGCTAGTTACAACCATCATATTCTTTGGAAGTCATTTGTAATACATTTATAGGAGACCATCACTCGGCAGTGTTCTGAATTTCCTGCTTATGATGCGATGGCAAAAGTCATTAAACATTAGCAGTAATAGTATTTTCGCTGTAATAAAGTGTTAATTACTTCCACATGGTAATCGAGCAGGGGAGGGGGGTTTGTGCTATTGTTACTAGGCCTAAAATAATTTCCATGTGATAATTTTCCAGGATATCAAAAACTGAATAATTATGCACTAATTAAGAAAGTCGAGCCTGCTCTAGGAGTTAAGACTGCATTAATTTTAATGTTTTTACAGTCCTTTAATTGGGGAAAGGGCTGTAAATTGAGAGCTGACGCTCGTTCCTCCATGCGGAGGCCTGCCTCTGCAATCTGCCTCCTATATACAGCAACCCAAGGTCAACACAAGTTTGCAAAATCCCTCTGCTCTTCATCCAGAATGTATTGGTGGTGAAGCAGGCATCGATCACTCTGACAAGCATTTAACTCTCCGGGAGCACACGGCCTCCCTTCTTAAATTATTAATTGCATTAAATACATTTTCATATCGAGAACTGTTTGCTACAAACTGTTCCCTGGTAGGGCCATGCTGTCCCCCTGCAGCTGGCCTTCTGTTGTTCGAGGGGCAGCCGGGCCAGAATGCGAAAGGCGAGGGAGAGCGCCAACCAGGCATCCAATGGCTCATCTTGAAGTTCACCTTAGTTCTTGGGGTTTGAAGGTCTGCCATGTTGTTTCTCTGTCTCCATCATCATATTTTCCTGAGCTGGAATCATGTGTCAGATGGGAAAGGAAGCACAAATTCAGAGCCTCGTGCTGCCGTCTTCATTCTGGTGGCAGCACATTCAGCCTCACCTCAAGACTGACAGTTAGCCAGGGTTGTACCAAAGTGTGCCCAGTTCTGGGAGTTGAAGGAAGGTTCCAGCCTTTGAGTCATGGATCTCCTCAGTCTGGCAGGGATTCGAAGAGACTGTATGCCTTCCGAGGCCCCGCTGTGAGCCTCGTGCTGGCAAACTGAGCATTCCCTGGGTGTGGTTTGGGATCTGGGACTGTGGACAGGCTGGTTTGGTCTTCAGGACATTCCAAAGTGGTTACTTGTCTGCAGAAGCAAGTTTATAGGTTAAATCTCACCTCTCAGCCATCTCCATGCTGAATCCACTCCTTCACACAAAAATCAGACTCCAATCCCTAGGACTCGGTTCTGCTGGGAGAGTTTTATATTTTGCCTGGACCCAGCTCTATCATGTAATTCCCACCAATCTTGGCCTCTACCCCTACATCTTTGCATTGACAGTTTTTCTAATAATAATCAAATCAGTGCTACCATTCCTGGAAAGTCACGCCAACACACTTTTATTAAGCATTTACTATATACCAAGCACTGTGCCTGGTGGTGGTGATGGGAAGAAAGACAAAACCAGTATTGGCCAACTGCCATTTCTCCCTGGCTCAGACTGGTCTTTAGGTACTGCCTTCCCCATTAGAATAGATGCTCCTTGAGGGCAAGGATTGTCTTGCTTGCTTGTATCCCCATCTGCTAAGTAAGCAGAGTGTCTGGCACAGAGTAAATACTTAATAAAAATCCTTCCTGCCTGCCTTCCTTCCCCCTCCAAACTCTTATAACAAATATATGTAGCCAAGGAAAACACTCCAGTATTAGCCATATTAGGTCACCTGGCAGGATTAGGTGCCAGGCACTAAGGTCCTTACTTGAACTAAATCGCCAAACATTCAAACTCTGCTTCAGAGAGGACAACTGTGATGTTGTCCAAATGCAAAATGTACACTTGCCAAAATAGACTTTTATGGAGAACTCATACAAGGCAACTGCTCACATGGTGGTCAGAAGAAGCAATGCAAGGACATTCTCAAGGTCTCTCTCAAGAACTTTGGAATTGATTGAGTGACACTGCTATAGGATGTTCCAACCTGAAGTGCTCATTAGAGAAGGGACGTTGCTCTATGAGCAAAGCAGAATTGAAACAGCTCAGCAGAAACACAAGAAGCTTAAATTTAGAGAATCCACCTCAAATGTTTACAAGGACTATTTGTGCTCAACCTGTGCATTCCGAACTCATATGGTTCTCAGCTCCTCTAGGCCCCTGCTCCATCTGTCAGTCAGTCCTTCTCTCTCATGTTTCACCAGTCTCTGCAAACCATCTTTGGGCATTTGCCTATTGACATGGTCAATTTGCCCTGCCCTTCTCTTGACCATCGTGTGCCATCCAGCTACCATCCTAAAGGCTTGTTAAGTGCAATAGTGTTATAAAAATAACCAGTCATTTACTTAAGGATGTAGAATTTACCAAAAGTTCCCCCCACAATAATCCTGTGAAGTAATCAGAGTAAATATTATCTATAAATAAAATTTACAAGGCAAATAAATACTGTAAAATTTCCATTTTACAGATGAGGAGGCTGATACTCACACAGCTCATAAGTGAAAGTCAGTTAGGTAAGTAGGTGCCAAAAAGAGGGTAGAGCACTGGGCATGGAGTCAGGAGGAACGAGGTCAAATCTAGCCTCAGAAGCTTCCAAAGCTGGAGCAAGCAACTTCACCTGTCTGCCTCAGTTTCTTCAACTGTAAAATGGAGATCAAAATAGCACCTACCTTGCATGGCTGTAGTGAGGATTAAATGAGATAATTGTAAAGCATTTAGCACAGTGCTGGGCTAAGACTTAGGAGGAGCGATATAAATTCTAGTCATCACTGTTATTATTCTAATGAAGAATGGAGCCTGCCCATCTTGCTGCCTCTTAATGAATCAATTGGAGCACAGACAGGCAAAAGAAAAAATAACTGAAAAGGGAGGCATCTGTACTTAGTAAACCCCCCCCAGGAAAAAAAAAAATCAGAAAGCAAAGACAACGCATGAATGTTTGCTAGCGTGACCCAAGTTTCAGGTTTGTATAGCCCAGCTTATGATGGTCCAGATCTTGTGGCAGCTGGCTGGGGCAGCCAGGGGGTATAGTAGATGACATTTGTGGTCAGGAAGACCTCACTTCTAATGCTGCCTCAGACACTCTGGAGCTGTGGGACAGCTGTGTGACTCTGGACAAATCACTTTCCCTTTTCCAGACTTATTTGTTGATAGGTTTTTAAAAAGTATGTGGAATTAGATTTGGACATGGAGTTAGAAGCAGGGTTGGTGTGTGTGTGCAGGAATGCATCTCTACGTATCTATGTACATGGTTCATCTATAGACACATATGTGAACACATATAAAACATGCATGCATGAATTGTGTGCACAATACACACATATATACACGTGTGCATATGTTATATGTATGTACTAGGGCAACCTAATTATATTTAACCGCCAATTAGAATTAGCATATGGCATCATTGGGAGCAAGATTGTTCCAGTGTTTATACTCCCAGCCCCAGTGCCTAGTATGGTTCTGGCCACATAGTAAATGCACAATCAATCTTGGGTGATTGATTTATGATCATTAAGTGTTTAAGAAAATCTTGTTGAATTGAATCATTAGGCAAATTTGTTTTAGGAGAATGGGGTATGATTCAGACCAAGGGGTCGTTGGTCTGAAGGAGGAATCAGGAACTCAGTCTTACTGAGGAATGTTGTGGAAAGGACATCTTGAGAGAAGGGAAAGGGGATAGCATGGAAATAATGGCCTGAAGAAATGTAAATGAGAATCCCAACCAGGTTGGGTCTAAATTCAGAAGGCCAATATTAACAATGGGAGTCAAGAAATGGAATTCACAGCTGGAGCCTAAAACTAGCACAGGACCAGGGAGAACGCATTCCAATGGGGGTACATGGTTCTGGTGAGATAGATGAGAAATTGTCCTGTGCTGCCTCCTTGCTGTTGCCTTTCATGGGGGTCACATGCGTACTTGGTTCTGAACTTCATTAGAGTGGAGTTCATTCATCTGAACTTCAGCTGTGCTGTACCAATGTTCTCATGGACTGGGAACACCCTTTCTCCCCTTAGGTGCTCCCCAACCCCAGAAACCTGGAAGCAGTGACTCAGTTGGATAGCACTGGTGAAAGGCCATCAGAGATGGGTATGTCATGCTAGGTCCCTCATCCTCTCCAGGTGCCTAGAGCCTCTGCAGTCCATCAAGCCTTAGGATCTTCTGGATCATTCTCTTGTCCATCTTCAAGAGGAGAGGGTGAATTTGGTTCATTTAAAGTGAGAACCTCCTGACTAGACCCTTTAATGATGGACACATAGTAATGAAAGTCTTCCAACCCAGTAATCTCCACCTTTAGCCCCTTATGCCAATTTCCAGGAAAGTCTATAAATGGACAGATTTTGGGAGAAAGTCACCCCTGACCTCCTTTATGGACAGGCTCCCTGGGAAGTCAATGGCAACAGGCCTCTAACGGCTGGCTTGACTCTCAATATGCTTCTAGGATACTTAACTAATTAGCCTTGGTGACTTGCATTTCTCCCAGGGAATCATTGACCACGAGCCCTGCAAAGTATGTGTGTGTGTGTGTGTGTGTGTGTGTGAGTGTGTGTGTGTGTATGTGCGTGTGCATGTGTGTATTGGGAAATTACCAATATTTGAAGACAGCATTCATTCTGATAGAATGGAAATATTTCCCTATTTTCTTTGTATACCTAGTACTTAACACAATGCCAGGCACACAGTAGGTGCCTAATAAATGCTTGCTATTTGGCAGGCTGAGCCTCCCCTTAACCCCTCAGAGTCCTTTTCTCACATTTCTTCCTTTCCTTTCCTTTCTTTCCCCATTCCTTACATTTTTTTTTCCATCTGTGGAACAGTATTGGAATCCCTTCACCATTTTTACTCCCCTCCTCTGGATGGGCACCAGTTTGTAAAAGGTAGTACCCAGAAATGCCCACAATTCTCTAGGTGGTGTCTGAACAAACCCGAGTTAAGGGTCACTGTTTGCTCTTGTATTTCTCTCTGGCTATTGGACTGGAATTAATTCAGCCAAGAAGCATTGGTTTTACTGGATGCCACGTCACATTGCAGATTCACAGTTAGTGTGCAGTTTTCTAAAATCTGTAAGTTCTTAAAAGAATAAGTCCCAGAGTATGTCACACAAGGCACTAACCAGCTCTCCCACCCAACTCAGGGTCACCCCCAAACCTGATCAGCGTGTCCCATCTTTTTGCATCCATGTCACTAACACAATGGTGCAGGGTGAAGGGACAGAGCCGTCTGTTCTTCATGACCTCAGTATGACGGTCACCATTCGGGTAGGATAGCAATATGGCATTCAAAATTGTAGGTGCTGGGGCTTCTGGGACCTGCCCCCTTCCTTCTCTCCATTTTGAAGCTGTGGACTAGCCAGCCCCAGGTAGCAAAGTCAGGATTTGCACTCAGAGCTCTAACCCCAGATCCTATGCTCTTTCTGCTCCATTTTACAGCACAGTTTAAAAGCAAATTCTGACTTTGCCCTGGGCTGCTTCCCTGCAGCTCAAGTTTCCCCATCTGGGGAGATTGTGTGAGATCTTATCAAATGCCTTGTGGAAGCTGAGCTCAAATGTTTTTCCAGCATTTCTCTAATGATCATGATTGCAACGCAGCCAATCTTAGGGTCATGCTGCTCTGACCTGCTTGAGGGCACCCAGAATGTGGCTATCAGAATGGAAAAGAGCCTCAAGGTCATGTCACAATGAAGTGCCCCAAAGAGCCAAGGGTCCACCTTAGTCAGGAAAGACTGATCTCTTTGCCAAGGAGAGAGCTACAGCAGCCAAAGCAACAGTGGTGTAGAATTGAAATGGATTTCAAAAAAATCTTGTGATGGAATATTATGAGCAGTGTGACCAGCCTCATAAACAAAGGGAAGCAATGGAGGGACAAAGAAATTTACAGAAATCTTGGCAAGAGAACCTACTAAGGCAGAGCATCCCAAGGGCGTTAGGGATGGACCTGGAAGAAGGACAATGAATGGAGGAAAAGGGAAAAGATCTATCAGCTTTTCTAGAGCACTTGTCCCTTCAAGGACAGTGGGGTTGTTGTATCTGGGCTCTGACCACCATGAGTGAGTGGCAGTGGCCCTAAAGAAGGTCAAGATGAGCAGAACAGCTGGAAAAGATGTTCTGCTGGAGGCAAGGTGCTGCCTCAGAGGCATTGGGGAAATTGTTTTCAGCTCATGTGAAACAGGGGTGGCTATCAAAAGCATGGAAGGATAATGGATGATCTTATAGAATAAAAGGATGGACAAAGCATCGGTGGTTCCTGACCATGACTGAAATATCTTCATATTCAAGGCAGCTAATAATCAATAATAATAACAACTAGCATTTATGTAACACTTTAAGGTTTGCAAAGTACTTTACAAATATTCTCTCTTTAGTCTCACAACAATCCTGGCATGTAAGTGCTATTAATTATCCCAGTTTTACAGGTGAGGAAACTGAGGCAAAAAGAAGTTAAGTGACTTGCCCAAGGTAACATAGAAATAAGTGTCTGGGGCTGAATTTGGACTCAGGTCTTCCTGACTGCATGCCCAGTGTTCTATTCATTGTGACAACAAGTTGTCTTGGAACTTGGTTGAAGACAAAAATGGAAGACTTTTGGTATATTACATTGTATAAGAAACCATCCTTCTATAATCACATGACAGACTAAAAGTTGTGAATTTACTGAACTGAAATTTACTCAACTAAAAGTTGATGATTTAAGATCCCAATCTGTCCCTTGTTCAGTGATTATTAAAAAAAAGATCTGCTTTGATTGATTAAAATGCTTCTTCAAAATGTTCTTCCAATAAGGCATTTTATGACCATACAACAGAAATCTTGCAAGATTCCTTGGGAAAATAGAATGAGAGAACTACTTTGACTCCTTGCTCTCTGATGAATGATCAACATCAATATGTCAGGTGACTTAGGAAACAGAGGTAGTATACACACACACACCAAAGGCATTTGCTACTGCCAGTGAGAGTGACCAGCCTACAGCCCTAATCAAAATGGTATTCCAGATATTATTGGTAGCTTTGTTATAGAATAATTATTTTTGCAGATAACCTTGTGCTATTTTCATGAAACTTGGAAAATTGAGAACTTCCTAAATGTGACCCCAAATCCTTTGAAACAGTTTGTCTAAACTGTTCACACAGTAAAACAAAACAGAACAGAAATGGAAAAAATGAGCAATGTCTGTTGTGTGGACTCCCGGTAAATTTAGATGGCTCCAAGTGCAGTGGCCATTTGTGGACAATATTTCCTTTGTAGACCAACCAGAGAAATAAGATGGTAGATGTTTGGATAAGTAGAGGATAAGTAGATTTAGGCTTTAGTCAGGAAAACTTTCCTACCAAGTATTTTTTCCCAAAGTAGCATTGCTGCCTTGGGCCTCTCTGGCTTTCTCCTCACCAGAATGAAGGTTAGATGACTACCTGTCAGGCAGAACACAAGGGGAATCCTTTTTCAAGTGTCCATTGGTCCAGAAGGCCTCTGGCATGCCACCCTACTTTCAGATCTTGAGATATTTGGATTCTTCTGTTCTGTGATTTTATCCTTGATTGGAGCTCTTCTAGAAAAGATCTCTTTTAAATTTGGTTTAAATATCGCTCTCTCTTAGAGAATACTGGTATTTTAATGATATACTGACTGCCTCCAGGAGTCAAAGTGAGTCCTCCCTACAAAACTATAGGTCATATCCATCCATGCCTTCTCATCGTCCACACCTCTTTCCATGTCTCTGTGTGAGTCTTCCACAGGGGCTCCCCGATGGGTTGGGGATCTTTCTCTACCTCTCTTGACATTGCATAGATTTTTGTGGAACAGATGGGTCATCCATTGGTCCTCCCTGATTTTTTTTTCTATATGAATCAGCTTTCTTCTTTTCCATCATATAGCCCTTCAAAGGCATTTCTTCATGACATTTTCCTTAGGCACGTTTTGGCAGTCAATAAGCCATGACAAGCTCACAATAATACACACTTCTAATTATTACCCTATGTGGGACCCTGGATCTTGTCTTGTGTATTCTATGAATTTTAGGTATACAGAGTTTCCAGAAGAGTATTATTGTCAAAAAAAAGTTGTTTTTGTTTTAGGGAGAACTTTGAGACTCTGAAAAACCATGCCATGGGATGCTGAAAGCCACCCTGTCCTCCTTCTATTCACTTCCAGCTGCAGCCAGGTGTCTGGGCCCAGTGTCTGTCTAAGGTTCATGGAAGGATGATTTCCCTCTCCAGACTCTCCATTTACCTGTGTCCCAGCATCTGGACAATAGAAATCTTCATCCACTTGCTTTTCTATTGTGGATGAGCAAGCTGAGTCATTCTGGTTCTCTGTTTGAATGCCCCGCAGTGTCCTAGGGCTGGATACAGTCACAGAAACAAGCAGATTAAGGCTGTCTCATTCTATAGGGAATTTCTCTTTATCTTGAACTCTGCCTTAGGCATCCTACACAATTGAGGCAAATGCCATGGGTGAGCATAAATCTTCCTGTGTTATGCCTCACTTACTATTGATAATAAGAGGGTCAGAAAACAAAGTGGCTTTTATGGTTTCATCTTTTAAGGAATCTTATATGATTTTAACATACACATGGGAGTCTCTTCCTTGGGGCCGAATCTTTAAGATATGTGCCTTGCCTGCCTGAAATATTTGTTTTTGATGGACAATAAACAAAAGCCAGAATGGGAATAGTATTTTGTCTGCATCTTTGAGTCAACTGTGTGATGAGAATGTGTTATGGTAATGATAGGGTCTGGTGCAAAATCACCTTTGAGCAAGCTTGCCTGTCCTGATTTGGGTGGCAGGCTTCATCACACCCCAGGAATCATGGTTGGTCATTGCATTAGTTGAAATTCTTAATTTTTTTAAAGGCTTTTTTTTTTTACAATGTTGTGCAGAATGAGATTCATTTTTGACCACGGCAAATACAAGAATTTGTTTTAGTTCACTATGAAAACTGGTTATAAGGGCTTCCTTCTTCTTTTATTTCAGCAAGGGAGGGAAGGAGAGAAAAACAAATGCTAGCTCATTGAAAAGAATACAATTTAATATTAAAAAGAGAGGGTATGCCTATCTCTTTTCCAGACTTTATTGATGGGCATTCCACTAGTAGCAAGAGACTATTTTCATGAGGATTTTGTTGTGGTAAGAAAGTCCAGGAGTTACTGAGATTTTCCAGATCCCCTTTTGCAGTAATAATAAAGTCTGAGAGAATTTCCACACCTTTGACAACTCCCCTTCTTTCAGACATCTTGACAAAACTTTTAGCCTCAGCCTCCTCTGGGTGTCTATGACCTATATTGGTCAACATGTGCCTTTATTTTTCTTCAATGCCTTTCCCTCCTCTTTGTGTGACCCCTTGGTTGGTGTCAGTATTAGTGACTGCTGGTACTAAATGCAGAATGTAAGGTTTTCACAATTCCACATTGTAAAGAGCGACCCATGGGGAGCTGTCCAGCTGTGGAGCCTAGCCGCGCTCCATTCTGTGAACATCCACAAGTGGGGCTTGGCTGGAACCCTTGGGAGAGGGAACCACAGGGAAGGGAGAATTAGAAAAGACTTCCTTCCATGCTTGAACAAGTGGATTTGCTATCAGAAGTGAATATTTGCAGGTCGTAGTCCCCTTGATGTGCCGTTTCAGAGAATGCATTTTTATATTATGTACTGAAATGATAATCCATAATGGATCTGGGAAGACTCACTGGAATGGGTCTTGTAATAGATGATGTGTGAGATCATACCTGCTCAAGGAGACGCGCGAAGCTCCTGCCTTGGATTTCCCCTCCGATGTCTCGGCTGAGTGGAGCTGGGAAACCGAGCCATCCTAAGATTCGGGCTGTCTGACTGGATACCCGGCAGAGGCAGCAATGCAGCAGCTGGACGTCCTGAGAGGATGGAAGGTGGAAAGCGGGTCGTTAAGCTGATGCATTTAACAGGTGCCTAGGCAGGTTGCAAGGTGCTAACATTTGGTGCTGGGAACGAGACAATGTAATCCTTGTCTTCAAAGATATTGGAATCCATAGAGGTGCGGTTAGAGTGTGTCTGTAATTAGTAGGAGATAGAGTAGAGTAGTCTAAGAGACGGGAACAAGGCAGACCATGGGGGAGGAGGAACTCGAGGTGGGTGAGAGCAATGTCAGGTGGGGCTCCCACGGGAGGCTTTTTGGAAGAAGTGCCCCTGAGCTCGGTTTGGGAAAAGGATTTCAATTCAATAAAAACAATACAATATGATAGTTTTTATTATGTATTAGGTCTTAAGGCAGCTGAGTACGGTGGTGGATGGAGTCAGGCAGACCTGAGTTGAATCCTGCCTCAGACACCAGCGGTGTGACCCTGCACAAGTTGTATAACTTTCATCAGTCTCAGTTCATCTCGGGGGAGCATTTATACATGCCTACTATGTACCAAGCGCTGTGCTAAGGATTTTATTTTTTTTAACAAATATTAGCTGGTTTGATCCTCACAACAACCCTGGGAGAGAAGTGCTATTAAGACCTCATTTTACAGTTGAGGAAACTGAGGCAGGCAGAGGTTAAGTGAATTGCCCAGGATCACATAGCTAAGAAGTGTCTGAGCTAGATTTGAACTTAGGTCTTGCTTCTTGTGGCCACCGCTCTGTGCACGGTGGCGCCCCTAGTGTCTGCTATGTGATCACTACCACTCTGTGATGGAAGAAAGCTTGGAGATTAGCTTGTTGGCTGGTGTGCATCATAGACCCGTTGGTCATCTCTGGTGAAGCCTGTGGATGGAGACCTTTGGTGAGGAGCATTTTTTTAATGTAGAAAATCAATACCTAAGATCACAAAAAATCCCACCCAATAATATTGAAATACCGTCACCATACAGACACGTCATAGATCCCAGGCTAAAAACCATTGCTTCTAGCTGCCCCCATTTACCAGATACAGCTCTGGGAGCAAAGGCATCTCAAGATGAAGACCAAGTTCCTGCAGGCAACAAATAGCCAGTCCATGATTTTCCATCAGGACCCAGCCTGCCCTCCAATTCAGCTTTCTTTCCTCTACCCCATGGAGTTCCAAGTGCCCTAAGTCTTCTAGGGAGTCTAAAATCAGATGTAATCCATAGGAAAATGTGGACTGTTTCTTATTATTGAGTAACCCTTTCAAGCTGTGCACTAAATAAAACACACACACACACTCTCATCATCATCATCATCATCATCATTGCTCACTGAGTACAAGGCCAATGACTTTTCTTCACAGAACAAACCTATGACCCTGGCTGTGTTCCAGTCAGGGTCTCCAGGTTACAGAAAACCTGAAGATCTTGGGAAAGGCACCTGCATCGTGGACAGGCTGGAGCCGTGCCCATTCTGGTTAGTGAAAACCAGCTGGGAGCACCTGGGTCCCCCATTGGCAGAGCTTGCAAAGGCCTTAAAAAAAAAGGCATGCTGCCAACCACCATGAAATATGCAATTGTCCATCTGCCGCTAAAATAAAAAAAAATCAAATCAAATCAAAATTCCTCATCCATTGCCAGCGATTTCACTAAGTGCTGTCCAGTTCCTAACCTGCAGTTTCAGGAAGGGGAGGGCTGATGGAGTTGGGACGAGTCCTGGGGAGTTGCTTCATTCCTGGCTTTATTAATGAAGTGACTGCAGGGGTGCTTGGCCTCATTCAAGGGATCCTGGAGGAAAAGAAGACTCAGCGGCTTCTGGTCCTGCAGGCTCAGTGTCAGTCAGAGCATGCTCTTGTAAGAGCAAGGATCTGAAGAGGCTGGCAGCTCATGCCCCTGAGTCTAGAGCTCTTCCTGCACCATCCTAGAGAAATAAAGATCTGATCGTTCAAGAACTCTGGGGAGCAGGGGGATCCTCGAGCATGGCTAATGGGAGAAATAGCAACAAAGGTACTGATGTTACCCACATCTTAAACTCTCCTTAGATTCCCTGAGGACTTAGTGATTGACCTTAGACAGATCAGCTGATCCACCTCCATCATCATTACTGGTGATGGGATGGAGGCCAGAGAGGTTGAACACATGCCTAAGATCATCCTGGTGTGAGGTACAGAGTCAGAATTGGATATAGGTCCTTTGACTTCATAGTTAGGCACTCACCACACCCCACAGCCTCATGGAGGACACTGGACCCTCTAGGGCTTTGGTGGATCCCAGCAAGAGAGAAAAGCTGCCTCTGCTGTCCTTAGCACCTGTGGTCTGAAGACCAAAAAGGAGATGTATTAGAAATGCTCTTCCTCACCAATGAGTGGAATGAACATTTTTACTGCCCTTAGTAGCCCAAGGACAATCCACAGGAAGGGATGGGGAAGGAGTCTGCTTCTGTCCCCAGAGAGCCTTCATTCATTGTATCCCAGACCTTCAAAACATTTACATCAGGCACCATCATTATTTTTTACCACTAAAGGGATCCAGACAATTTCTACTCCCGGGAACGATCACTATCATAGCTTGCATTTCCCTAGAGTTTACAAAGCACTTGCTCTTCTGAATCTAAGCTCTGGCACACCCATGGAACCAGAAGGACTTCCAGTTAGGTTCCATTGATTTCCTTCTGGTCATCTGAGGACCAGCCTGGTGGTTTGGACATGCTACGTTCATGACTACTTTCTCTGTATGAGGAAAGCAGCAGCAACAGCAGCAGCAAGGTGGTGTAATGTGTAGTGCCCTGGGCCTGGAGTCAGGAAGACCTGAGTTCAAATCCAACTTCAGATACTTACTAGTTGTGCAACTCTGAGCAAGTCACTTAACTTATACCTGCCTCAGTTCCTTATCTTTAAAATGGGTATAATAATAGCACCCCCTCCAAGAGTTCTTGTGAGGATCAAATGATATAATATTCACGGACTGCTTAGAACAGCATATGACACTTGGTAGGCACTATATATATGGTAACTATTATTATTATTATAAATGAATAATTCCAAAGTAATGAATAATAATACTATGTAAATGAATAAAATATAATTATATACCGTGTTTCCCCGATAATAAGACCTATCCCCAAAATAAGCCCTCCCCTTACTGTGTAAGATTCCTCTAAAATAAGCCCTCCCCCGAAAATAAGCCCTATTGAGATTGCTACTGTAGTGAAGGTGATCCCCTGCACTACATGCTACATTACGGTACCCTCTGTGTGCACCGTCCCCCTGCAGCCCCCCCCCGGGTAAAATGCACGCCGCTCTCCGAACTGCATCCAATCAGAGCTGCAGCAGTGAGCGCGTCATCCTGTTCTTCCCCAGTGATTTGCTTATTGAATAAAGGTACATTTTTTTGTTCACATTTACCTGTTTATTAAAATTGCTGTCAATGTTCATTAAAATAAGCCCTCCCCTGAAAATAAGCCCTCTGGTGTTTTTCTGTCCAAAAAATTAATTAGACAGTGTCTTATTATCGGGGAAACACGGTAATATATAATATAACCTATTATGTATAATTACATGTTAATATAATATAAACTACATATGAAATATGGATATTAATATATAATTATTTTATAATCCTATTAATAAAAAATTAGTTGATCAATGATAAATGAATAATTACAAAATGTTTAATAACTATTAATTTCTAACAACAATAGTAATAGTTAACGTATATAGCATCACTTGTCAAGTCCGGTGCTAAGCACTTTCCAATTTTAACTCATTTGAGCCTCACAACAACCCTGGTAGGTGGGTACTAATATTATCTCCATTTTACAGATAAGGAAACTGAGGTGGAGAGAGGTTAAATGACTGGCCCAGGGTCACACACTGAGCTTTTCTGAGGCTGGATTCCCACTCAGGTCTTTCTGACTTCTGGCTCCAAGCTCCATCTGCTGCCACTTTGCTGCCCACCTGGATGAAGAGTTCAAAGGTCCTCCTTAATAACGCTGCCACTGTAATCACCTGTCAGTTTTTCCTTTGTTTCCCCTGCCAGCCTATTCATTTTCTGCTTTTTTTCATTATTTTTGTTTATTTCTTACCTTGCCTCTTCCCAGAACTCCTTCCTTCCCTATTCCTTTAACATTAAAAAATTGATTTCTGTTGTTTTCATATCAGCCTCACTTCAAAATAACATCCTTTGTCATCAAAATTTCTAAAAAATAAAACAAAAGTGGGAAGTCAGCAAAGCAAGTTTACAGAGTGACTGAGTCTGGCAGGAAGTGAAAGATCCTGCCTACTTCTGTAAAGAAGGAGGCCAATGACTGTATTTTTGTAAACCCTCCAGGCCCCAACTTTTTAGTCAGTTTGTACATATATGATCACACACACAGATGTGTGTACACACATAAAGTCACATGTTACCACATCTCACACATACATACATACCACACTGAACCATTGTCACAAGCATGTGTGTGTATGGAAGCTTATCGCCTGTCTCTCTTCTCCTGCTGCTCTGGCCACTGTAGCCCCTGTTCTTTCAGTCCCACTCCTATCCCTTCACATCAGTTAGAACAGAGATTCTCATGCTTCTCTGAATTTGTCACATTCGCCATCTCCTACAACTCAGTATTACTTCCTTAGGTTCTTGGGTCACAATTTGTTTAGCTATTCCCCATTCTAAGGGCTGGGGAGCACAGTGAAAGAGTGCTGGGTCTGGATCCAGGAAGTCTCATCTTGGTGAGTTCAAATCTATCCTCAGACACTGGCTGTGTGACCCTGGGCAAGTCATTTAACTCTGCCTCAGTTTCTTTTTTCTGTAAAATAAGCTGGAGAAAGAAGTGGCAAACCCCTTTGGTATCTTTGCCAAGAAAACCCCAAATGGGACCATGAAGAGTCAAATATGACTGAAAAACACCTACAAAAAATCTATGGATGCTTGGCTTTGTTTCTAGTTTCTTATAATCATACAAAGTGCTACTAAAAAGATGGTGGTGTTAGCACAGCCTTTCACTGTCTTTGACCTTCTTAGGGCATGTGCTGAGTGGCAAAATCTCTGAGTCACATGTCTGGACATTTTAGTCCCTTTATTAGCATAATTCCAAATTGCTTTTTGAAACAGTGCCCCTCGTTTGCAGCTCCCCCAACGGCGTATCAGTGCACCTACCTTCCCTCTCCTGTCAGTGTTTACATCCGTTATTTGTTTCTTTGGCCAAGTTTCTGGTTGTTACATAAAACCTCAGAATCGTTTTGATTTGATTGAATAGAAGCTAAGTGTCAAGTGAAAAGGATTCTGGACCTGAAGTCCGGAAGACCCACGTTCAAATCTGGACTCATATTTACTAGCCGTGTGATCCTGGGCAAGTCATTCAGTCTCTGCCTGCCTTAGTTACCTCAGCTGTAAAATGGGGATACAACCCATGCCTCCCAGGGTTGTTGTGAGGATTCAATGAAATAATATTTGTAAAGCACTTTGCCAACTTCAGAGCACTATATAAATGCTAGTGATCATCAACGTTATTTATAGTAACTATATAGTATTATTATTAATAATACAATTAGCATTTTCTTTCTCTTTTCATCAGTCTTTCATGGTTGTTAATATTTGATGATTCTTCTTTTGAGCATGTTTGTTCATATCCTTTGACTACTTGAATGTATTGGCTTTTTCTTTTTAACAAGGACTCATTAACCCTACCTTGGTGGTGGTGATGTGCTGACTTTCCCATAATCCCAGAAAACTGACACCCGAGATATTTATAATGGCGCTCTGAGAGACCAGGTGTGTCGAGGCACCCGCTGTTACCTTCTGTCACAGAGGCCCCAAAGGGGAGCTGAAATGGGGTGGGGTGGGGGCTGGGGCTTTGCAACCTTCTGGTTTCTGTGCTGGAAATGAATCATGGCTTCCTTGTTCTATCTTCCAACCGTTTGATGTTTCAAAGGGGAAAACAGATACTACATCTGTATGATTGTCAAGGGTCAAATGTTTTCTAATTTTCAAAGTGATTTTTACATAGATTATTCCATTTGATCAATGCAAAAATACTCTCTGGCAGTGGGGCAGTTTCTATTGGAGATAATGAGAAAGGTTGTATGGAAGATGTCTGGATTTGGAGTCTGGGGGCCTGTTATAGAGATATATTCAGGCTCAGATTAAGTGTGTATGTGTGTCCGTCCACATGTGTTTGTGTAAAATATGAATAATAAGAGTGTCCCAGAGCAGAGTGGGTTGCCTTGGTAGAGAGTGGGTTTTGTCCCTCTGAATGTTGTCAAATAGAAAACTGAGTAATTATTTGTTAGAGCTATTGAGGAGGAAATGGTTGTTTAGGGCAACTGTCTCCCACTCCTCTGTCTACTGCCCTGTGCCCTCCAAAGTGGATCTTGCCTCATCTTCTCATCTCCCCGCAAAGAACTCTTTCCTCCCCCCCCCCCAGGAGACTGCACCCAACTTACTGCCACTGACTCTGCAAAGGGTGGGCAGTGGACTGACCTTGGTTCTACTCATCATCATGTGACTTCCTCTAGAATGCAAGACCCTGGAAGCAGGGCTTATGTCACTTTTTACTGGTACCCCCCAAATTCAGCAAACTATGTGAACTTAGAGGACATTTAATAAATGTTTTCACTCATTCTTTGGTTTCACGTTGAATGAGAGGTTTCTGAAGTCATTTCTGACTTTGTTTTTGTTGTTCAGTCATATTTGACACTTTGTGACCCATTTGGGGTTTTCTTGGCAGAGATCCTGCAGGGGTTTGCCATTTCCTTCTTCAGCTCATTTTACAGATGAGGAAACTGAGGCAAACAGGGGTAAATCACTTGCCCAGGGTCACACATCTACTAAGTATCCGAGGATAGATTTGAACTTACAAAGATAAGTTTTTCCAACTCCAGACTCAGCTCTCTGTGCACTATGACACCCCCGAGCTGTCCCTCCTTTCTGAGCTTGAGGGCTGGTTATCTTGAGTCCTGACTTTGCCTACATTTTGACTGTGTGACCTTGGGAAGTCACTTGCCTTTCCAACTCTCAGTTTCTTTCTCTGTAATATGAGGAGCCTGGGTTAGAATAGATGATAACGTGAAACTCTTTCTGTTTCTCCAGAGCACGATGCAGTAGAGACAGACTGCACTGGGATCGAAGAGATCTGGGTTCCAGTTCAAGCAGTGCTACTGGTGACTTAAATGACACAGGGCACGTGACTCCATCTCACAAGGCTGAAGTTTCTTCATTCGACTTGTTTTTATCATTTAGAGAAGCATTTACTTTTTCTTCACAGTTGGCTCCTAAAAGATGCTGATTGATTGAACATTCGCTCTTTCTGTATTAACATTTAAAGTTGTGTAAAATGGAGCATGCAAATGCCATTACTTACATTTCTCCCCCTTTTTCATTTAAAAACTGCTAGAACTGGGACAAAAATTCAGTATGATCCAACTGAAAGGGTCACCAGAGAATAGATTTAGATCAGGAAGCGACATTAGGGGTTGTCTAATCTAAACCCACTCATCTTGCAGATGCAGAAAGTCCCAGGAACTTTATTCATTTTCCTCACTATCTTCTTCTTTGATGTAGCACCCTGGCCCACACCTTTAATGAACCACCTTTCTAGTCCTGTGGTTCTGCCTTGTGAGTTGGGGTGGAGCCCAGGATCCTTTACTGAACTGCCTTTCTAGTCCTGTGGTTCTGCCTCATGGGTTGGGGTGGAGCCCAGGCTCCCAAGGGAAGTGACCAGATATCTGACATCCCCCTGAGGTTGGGAAGGCCTGGGTTCTGCCACAGCTGTGACTCTGGTTGGTGGCTTCTAGGCTAGGATGCCACTGGAAGACTGTTGGGTGTCTGAGATCCACACTGATGACTTAACTGCTGCCCTGATTGCATCTACTCTATGTGTCATGTAGATATGTCTGTATGTCCAGGTCATCTCCACCATTATTATCCATCTTTTTCTTTTTGTCTTTGTAACCCTCTTGAGGAGCCTAGTCTGTCAGAGACAACTCTCAATCAATGCTTTTATTTGACCTGGTGCCACCATCACTGATATGGTTCACTCATTAATTTTGATGGACCGTGCTGTACTTGGTCCCCTTTGCCCCCAGTGCGCCATGTTTCCCCCAGTGTGGCTTATCTGGGACAGTGGCCAGGGGGAAAGGACCAAGCAGAGCCAGTCTTTCCTATATCCCCAATAGAACACTTACGGACACAGACTTCAGCCTTCTACAAACAAAAAAGCATCTCACAAGAACACTTGATTCTCAGTTGATGGCATTCCACGGAGGCAAGGGTGTCCAGGCCCCACTGGCTGTTCTGACAGATGATCTCCTTGGGGCTACGGACATCAGTGTTTATTCTCCTGGATCAACCTGCTGGCTCAGATCCTGTCAGTGATGAGGTGTTCTGGCTTCCGCTCTGAGATTTACCTGAATGAATGACGTTACCCTTCGATGGGTAAAGCAATTTGTCTCCAGCAGAGAAGGCTTGTGATGGGTAGCTACCCTTCCTCCCTGAGGCACCTCAGCTGTGGAGGATCACGAGACTCCCTTGGGTTTTATCTCTGGGACAACACAAACTGAAGACAGTCCTAGAAAGTTCCTGTTTAACCCAGCTGGGAAGGGCAGATGGAGTGGACCCTCTGCCACCTCCAGGGGCTTCCTGAGAACCCCCCCTTCACCTGTGGTTGGAGAGGGGGGAAGAGGAGGCTCGTATCACACCAGACTGAGAGTGATGCCAGGAAAATGGAGATGCCTAAGAATGACTGTTGAGGCTGCTGAGATGGGCACATGGGCTCCCTCTTTCTAAGAGGAGAAAGCCTGGGGGAGGGTGGCCTCCACTCAACTTGGCCCAAGGTACATGGAGGTGAAAAATTGGCCCAAGGAGAGAGAGGAGGCAAGGGGAGCAAAATTATCTAACTATCTATAGATCTGCAGATACACACACACACACATATACATACATATATATATATATATACACATACATACACACAGATGTGTGTGTGTTACAATGTCACATGATACTGCCTCCCAGGCTGGGACTAACCAGGGCAATCAGGGACCAAAGGTGTCCTTCTCTGCCTTCTGAGAACCTCCTGGACATGGCACCAGCTGAAGAAAGCCTGCAGAAATCTATTTGCCCAGAGGAAGCCTTTTGCTATTCTCATGGTATAAGTGTCTTTCTCTGAGATGGATTATTATTTGTCCAGTCTCACTCCCGGCACTAATCTCTTAATGTAAAAGGTGATTAGGAGGATATAATGGGATTAAGAAATAAGGCTCATGACTTAATGATTAATGTGGAATTTATGAATGGATCAATGTAGCTATGCATGTGATGAGGAGGGTGAGGAAATAGGTCCCATTCCCTTGGTCCAGTTTCCAAGTTGAATGGGAATCTTCCTGTTGACCCTGACTGGCTTTCTTCCTTTGACCCCAATACGGTGCATTTACATAGTTGGGCACATTTAGGTAAACTCCTTGAGGGCAGGGGCTGGGTTGCTTTAGTTTTGGTCTAGCACAGTGTTTCACAGATGGTATACACATCCTTCATTAATGCTTGATGATTGATTGATATGGGAAAAGAACCCTTTAGCTAAAGACCCCAAATGATGCCGGATTTTCACAAGATCTTCCTATCCAGGGAATTAATAAAAAGTATACTTTTTGACCTAGCTTTAGAATGCTGACCATTGGGTGATACATTTTTCTTTTTGCCCCAGTGACTGCCCCTGTGACCTTGGATATGTTATTCAACTTCTAGATTACTGTTTTTTCGTCTGTTACATGAAAGAGTTGAACTGAATTACCTCTGGTAATTTCCAGCTCTATATCTATGAGGTTATGATCAATTGTAACACAAAGGTTGTAATCTGCATTGGTGAATGGGTTCCTAAAATGGGTAAATCATGGAGCTTCTAAGGCATGGTAATATAGAAAAATGGAACACCTTCTATGTGGAACCGAGGGAGCTAAGGCCAATCTTATACTTTGGTGCCAACTCAGAAGTTCACAGTTGACCTTACCCAGATTAATTTTTCAAGCCTATAGAATTTGTGTTTCTCTTTTCCAAACAAACTAACCATCCACATTCCAATAACCTGGCACCTGCTGGAATGCTGCCTTGGAAGAAGTGCTAGCACGTTGTCTTGGAAGGTTATGGACTTTTGAGAAACCAAGAAGTGGCAGTTTGCTGTGGTGGAGACAGAGTGGGTCTCAGAGTTAGGTGCCAGGAGCTCTCATCCCAGCTTGGCCCCCAGCAGCTGAAGGAGCTCAAGACATCACTTCACCTTTCTTGGTTTTGTCTTCTGTGAAAAAAGGAGAGGGACCAGAGTCAACTCCATTCGACAAATATTTATATGGCTGCTCTCATGGATAAAGGGCTGGGTGTACAAAGGTATGGAAAATAGACCCTGCTTTTAAAAAGCTTGCCTAAATATGAAGGAACTCAAGGAGGAACCTACAAAAAGCTGGGGGAATTGGGGAAGGTGCCTGAAGGAAGTGATCCTTTAATGAAACCTCCAAGTCAGGATTGGGCAAGTCCCTGCATTCCCCGGAGGAGGAGGAGCTGCTCAGGGCAAGGTTCACAGGTGCAACACCCTTCACAGTCTTTGCAATCTAACCCTGCTAGAAAGGGACAAAATTTAACTCGGTGGGGGCGCCCCCTTGATTGTCTGCTCATCTGCTTCAGCAGCTCTTCTGCAGTCCCAAGAGCTCACAATGCTGTCAGAATGTAAGGGTGATCAGGTGATTTCCTCATAACACCTCTGCATGAGAAAAGTCACAATCATTTGACTAGCTCCGTTTTTCAGATGAGGAAGCTGAGGTTCAGGGAGCTAAACGCACAATTCCACTGATAATATCATAGATGTGCTTCTACTCTGTGTCAAGGGACCCCAGGTCCAATGCTGTTCCTACTGCAATACCATAAGGACTATGGGAAAGTATCTTCCTGAATTGGAGCTTCTGCAATGCTCCTTCAACCTCCTGGTTGAACCCTCTTCTCTCCAGTCTCTCACTACTCTCAGCTCTGCCCAGTTCTTTACAGATTCTTTTAGGATAATAGATCCTGGTTCTTCCATTACTGCCTAGATCTTCTTCCTTCCTCCTCATTTGTTTTGGGCTTGAATTCCATGGTTTAAAAATAGTTTATGTAAAACTGAAACAATCAAACAAAATGCTAGCCATGTGGGAGTGTTTGTTGGCCACAAGCTCCATCTGAGTCAATAACTTCCCTAAATAGTAATGAAACCTTAGGCTGAATTAAGAGATGAGATGCTTAGTGCCATGGGACCATAGGTTTAAACCTGAAAGGGACCACAGAGGTCATCTAGTCCACTGCTTCTTAAACTGTGGGTCAAGACTCCATCTGGGATGGAGAAAGAACTGACAACAGTAAAAGGATTGTGCACATGCAACATCCAAAAATAATCACCAATCATTTGTGTAATAATTGTGTGGAGTTTCTGGTGGCACGTGCCCAAGTTTGCATCTTGCATCTGTACCATGGTGTGGTTCTGAGCACACAGCATACACACTTTGCTCTGTGCATGGTCTAGGCCATAAAATGCCAACAAAGCTTGTCAAAATGGGAAAGGGGGTCACCAGTGGAAAAAGTTTAAAGAGCCCTGATCTAGTCTCCCTCTCCCATTTATGGGAGAAACTGAGACCCAAAGGTTAAGCCATTTACCCAAAGTTACTGATAGTGACCATCAGTGATGAGAGAGAACCTAAGTAGAAAACCCATTGGAGAATCTAAGGCCTATGACTACAGAAACAGAATTCTTTCCATTGAATCTCATTGCCTCCCCATTTCATAGATGAAGAAACTGAGACTCAGACAGTTTAAATGAGGTCACACAGTTAGAACTGGGGGTGTGATAATCAATATAACAATTTCATTGAAAAATATTTATTAAACATCTACTGTGTGTAATGCACTATACTAAGTGTTAGTAATTAAAAAAATAATACCTGTCCTCAAGGTATTTACATTCTATTGGGGAAAGAAGATATGGTACATGTATAGATGAGTAACTGAAAACACAGTTATTCAAAGTAATTGTAAGAGGTAGAACCCCCTCTGAATTTGGGGGGATAAGGATAGGTCTTGTGTAGTAGGTAGCACCTGAGCTGTTCTTTGCAGAAAATAAGGCAGAGATGAACAGGGAGGGCATTTATTCCAGGCATAAGGGAAAACCCATGTTGTCCATGTTAGATAACCCATGTGGTTCCATGGAGGACAGAGATGAACTGTCATTTTTGAGTGCATAGACTTAAACATTTGCTATGGAAATGGGAAACTGAAGATCTTCCCTGCCCCTAGGCCCTTTGATAGACTTAAGTGACTCTGAGGACCTTCCTTGTTTTGAAAACACACTCTTCCCCCTAATAGGCTGAATGTGGTCACATGGAGCCTTTGGCAGGAGGCTTGTTTTTCAGGAATGCCCACACCTTGTTGCTTTGTGATTGGGCAGTGGGTCAAGAGGGGTGTGACATTCTCTGAGCCAGGAGAAGGCCATATATACCCTGATGTGAGGGTTTGTTTTGGGGCTCACTTTGAGAAGAGTTGTATGATTTGACTAGTTGAGACTCTGGGCAGCCATTGATCCCCCCTGGCTTTGAAAACCCAGATTTTTGTGCTTCCCTCTCTGGTAACTGACTAGGTATGGATGTAATGATCAGACAGCTGGGAGCCTGTCTGCTGATCTGTTTCTCTGTCTGCTTGTAACTTGTTTGCATTCTCTGAAATTCAGGGTGCTGACTTTATCCCCTGAACTAGGTAAAATGATATATATTTGATTGATTAAAGTAAGATCGTTAGCCCATTTTGAGTTGCTTTCCTTTAGAAAAGCAGATCTAAGAACCTGTGTTGGCAGCCACCCTGAGGGTGCTGGGGTGCTTGCTGCTACATCACTGGAGTAGTTTAGGTTAGGCCAACTCAAAATAATTAAAATGTCATTGGAAATGGTTTGTAATGAAAAAAAAAATGTTGATGAAGCAGACCCCCCAACCTCTTGTCTGAGAAGCAATTGACTGAAGGTACAGGATGAAGCATGTATTTCCAGATGTGAGCATTATGGAACAAATTTATTTTCATTGTCTCTACTTTTGTTATAAGGCAGAGCTTTTGTTTTGGAAAAGAGAGCCTTGTGATAATAATGGAAAAAATAAAGGTGGAGCTGGAGAGAGGAGCTAAAAGTGCATCTTTGAAATATTTTAAAACACATGGAAGAAAAAAGGGAAGTTCAGACAAGCAGAGGAATGTGGGTACTGCCACATCCCATTAATGTGTCATAAAAAGAAAAAGATAGGTCTCGTGGCTTCATGGTACAATTCCCAGTCTTTGTGTATGGAAAGGTGACATGGTGCAGCACGAGATAGGACATGAGACTTATTGTCAGGGAGACCTGAGTTCAAATCCCAACTCAGACACTTGCTATGTGACCTTGAGCAAGTCAATTAACCAGATATTCTTTAGGTTCCTCGTTCATAAAATGAGGGCATTAGATCTAGTTTTGGCCTCTCTGATTCTATGAAAGCTTCTTTTTTGTGGATGATTTTTAATTTTGTAATAAAAAACAAAGTAAATGGGTCATATCCACACCAACTGGTGCCTTACCTTCATACCTTCGAAAGCAGAGCAGAGATTATGTTAAGAGTACTTGACTATGTGATTTGGGGGTTCTCATTTCATAGTTCCAGTGTCCTTATTGGTGAGTGAGAGCAAGCTTGTGTAGCCTGCTATGTCTAGCTGGCCCCAGACCAGACAATGTTTTACATCTGTCCCCCGCAGATATCTGCTTGTCATCTGCCTTGCCCCTATGCATGTTCCTCATAATTTTTCTTTTCTTCTTTGGAAACTGTGGCCAAAGCAATATTACCATTGCTTCTGGAAAGAGCATGTCAGCTTGTATGCCTTTGGTTCACCTCATAATCATGAGCTCAGACCCAAACTCCCCTCTATGTGTTGTCTCCCTCATTAGAATGAAAGCTCTGTGAAGACAGCAATGGCTCCTTTGTCTATTTATATGCCCAATGCTTAGCAGAGTGCCTGGTCCACAGGAAGTGCTTGATAAATTAAGACCAGTCAACAAGCTTTTATTAAGTGCTTGCTGTGAGCCAGATACTATAGTAGGAGCTTTGGGAATTCAGACAAAAGCATACAAGTAGAACAAAAGATAGTCCCAGCCCACAAAGAGCTTACACTCTTCCAATGCAGGAAGACAACACACAAAATGAAACTGAGAGAGAGGGCAGGGGAATCAATGGCCAAGGTGAAGAAAATGTCCATGGCACAGCAGAGAAATCTTGGGAGGAGAGAGCAGAGCTCAGCCTGGACAGGAAGGAATACCTGGCAGGCTGGGGAATCCTCTTTCAAATGGGGCTTCTGGGAGGAAAACAACCACTCCGGGTAAGATGGCATGGGCTGAGGGGCTTTCCAGTGTGAGAAGTGCAAGGGTTATAAGTGAACTTCTGGGGTGAAGTGGCACAGAACGGCTGGAGAATTAGGAGGGAGTACAACCTCCTGAATGCCTTCCTTCCTTCCTTCCTTCCTTCCTTCCTTCCTTCCTTCCTTCCTTCCTTCCTTCCTTCCTTCCTTCCTTCCTTCTTTCCTTCCTTCCTTCCTTCCTTCTTTCCTTCCTTCTTTCTAATGATCCCTTTACCATTCCTAACACTACTAAGAAAATAAAGAATGGTTGTCTAAAAAAGTGTGTGAAGCAGTGAAAGTGTTCCAAACACTTTCTTGCAAAGTAATGGAGAATGAGTGCACTGAGGCTATCGCTTCCAGGAAAGTATGAACTGCAGGAAACTTTTTAGCGATTGGATAGAGATGGTGCTGTTTGTTTTCCTGCCGTTGCCAGGTCATCACTATCCCTGATCTACCTATAGGCTGGTTTTCCTTCCATCTCCAAGACAAAGGGTTCCAAAGGAACCCCTCTACTCACCTTATTCTCAAGGGATAATGGTGCCATTCCTTAAACAAACAAATTATCTCCCTCTTATAAAAAGGAAGCCACAAATAAAAAGGAAGAAGGCTCTCAATGTAAAAGCAAAGAAGAAAAAGGAGAAGATTTAGAGGAACTTGCTGATGTGATTCAGAAGCTTGCAGCGTGGAAGAACACCACCCACAGGAGAAAGGAAAGAAGGACCTTTGAGTAACGTCTGCAGGCATGAACAGGCAGGAGGCTCTTTGTAAAGAGGGCTTGTCCTCCAAGGCACAGGGTGTGTTTTCAAAGGTACTCTCAGGTGAGAGATTATCCAGAAAGGATCAAAGAGAAGGCATGGTTCCTGGTGATTCCCTGCAGAGGGGACTGAGGTAGACATTTGTTGACTTGCTATCAGAGCTGTCTGCTTTCTTTCTGGGCCATGTACATAGAACATGACTGAGAATGTCCCAAGGTTGGCACACCTAAGGACTGCAATACCCCCCTGGAGGTTCTCTTGGTCACAGAGAACTCTGAGAGATGTAGTCTAGGAAGCTCACCTGAAGACTAAGAAGTTTTGACAAGGCTTTGAAAACTGTAGCAGCACAGGTGGTGTTTTCTTTACTGCAGGCTATTTGAGGCAAGGTCTGCACTTCAGACGGAAACCTTGGGAAGTGAACGTGGATTTAAAAATATGATGACTAGACCAGGAGAAAAAAAACAGAAAATGACCACAACAATGTCAAGTGAAACATCAACAGGAACAATGGCAAGTATCACCAAATACTGCCTGATTACAATAACCAATTCCAGCTCCAGAGAAGTACTGAGGAAATCCACCTGTCTCCACTATGCAGATGTGGAGTTTATGGCTATGGACTACATCCTTTCCTGGGAGGAACAGTGATGCCCTAGGTTGATGTCACTGAATCACTTTTTTTCTTGTTCTCTTATAATTTTTGTAACAAGGGCCAACTCACTGCTTAGAGAATAGGGTAGGAAGTACTTAGAAAGGAAGGCAATGTACAAACAAATGATATCAATAATATATGATTTTGAAATGAAGAGAGGGTCTGGGAATAGACTTGAATTTCTGAACCATGACATAAAGTAGAAGAAACGAAAGGTTTGAGGCAGGCATGATGTGCCAAATAAGAAATGGTGGAAATGTCTTTACCTAAAGTCTTGCAAAACTAATCAAAAAAGCTTCAAATCACCAAGAAAAGGGGGTTGGCGGTTCCTATGTCTATGTACCATGCAAGCTACTATGGAAATAGAGGGAAAACACTGTAGGGAAGAGAGGAGCTGTAGAGATGCCCAGAAATTCACAGGAGACACAATCCAAGAATGGAGTCAACAATAAATAAATTTCAGGGACTCCTGTGTTTGTGCACAAATGAACCAAATGTAGTTAAGAAAGAGGGTGAGCTAGACACACTAAGACAGAGTGAAATCATAGGTAAGACATTAACAATGATTATAGCAATAGCAATAATAGTTATTGTTATCATTTCTCTACCATATTATCAATTCTGAAGCTCTGGAAATAGATATTAGTTCAGTGTCACAGCAATCGTGTGAGTTATTATCTCTGCTCTACAGAGAGGGGAATAGGATCAGCAAGGTTCATTGACCTATACTGGACACAGAGCTGGTGTCAGAGGAGGGATACGAGCACAAATCTCCCCGCACACCAGCACCCAATTATCTATCACTGCCTCTGATACATGGAGGGATGAGATTCTTCTGACTTCCTTTTACTATCCTCCTCTGTGCTCATTTTGCAATTAAAATTTTCAAGTATTAAAAATGAGACTTTGATTAATCTGGGGAAGGGGAATCTTTTGGACTTTTCTGCAGCAACCCTCCATCCTTCATCCTTTGTAGCAGATGTTGGTGCGGTGGCTGCTGTCTTCATGGGAGTCCTTTGCAAATGCTTATCATGAGCAGAGCGATAGGAAATGGCCAAATGTTCTAGGAAATGATATTTCTTGTTACCTTTGGGTGCACAATAAAGTGAATTTTGCCAGCCAACTCATTATGCATTTTTCCAAAGAGAGCCTCTGAGATGTCCTTCCATTGAGCTGCCATGCCCATTCATCCCTTTCAGAGCCAAACTCCTGGAAAAATATGTGTCTCCACTCCCTGGCTTTATTTTGTCCCCTCTTCCTCACTTTTATTCACTCCCTTCAAATTCTGTCTCCACTATTCATCTTCTTTTAATGACCCTAATCTTTTCCTTAAAAAAAAAAAAAGAGTCCCATCTTGTTCACATTAATCAATGAATATTTTTCTGTGACGTTGAATGGCCATGAGCCACGGAATGCATCATCCCTAAATTAATACAATTGTGGGTAACCCACAGGGTGATACAGGAGTCACAATGGGTGTGAGCAGGCTGCAGCAGGTTGCCACAGAAGATCTGAACTGGAGAAGCAGCAAAAGGCTCTTTGGACAAAGGCAAACAACTGGAAGAGGAGGCTAGCTGTCATGGACAGAGATCAAGGTTAACTGATGGGCAGCCCTTGTGTCTGAGTGCTATCAACACTCTATCTAGGGACCTGGAGCAAGGGTGGTAGCATGGGGTGGATTGGTGGCAGAATGTGGGCCAGAGAGGATGAATTTATGCTCCCTATCATTGGCAGGTGTAGCCACATCGACAAGATGATAACATCAGTGACAGCAATTGGCCTGTATTAAAGTTTAGAGAGCTCTTGAATGGATATTCCTACATTTAAGCCTAACAAAAGACTATTCTGTGAAATAGGTAATATAGGATTAGCATTTCTACTTTACTGATGAGGTAACTGAAGCTCATGAAATTAAGTGCCTTGATCATAGGTATGCAACTAGTGAATTTGTGGATGTCAGATGGGATTTGAACTCAGGACTCCACCTCTACTACTCTATTCCCAACTCCACACTAACTTTCTCAGATCCACTGGCACATGCAAGTGTGACATTGTCCTAGTTGGCAAATTTGCCTACAGTCAAAGTTCTGGGAGGACATGTGTGGAATATCTCTGGGACGTTGGAATGAAAAAAAGATAATAATTCAGGAAATGTCAACTTCCTGCCATTCCTGCCAATGTCATGAGGACAACTTGGTCCATGTGGTGTTCAGACACCTTGTCTTGTTCCCCCAAATCCTGAACCAAGGATCTACATCTCTCTCCTTCCTTCCCCTCCCATCAGCCTATCCCTCCCCATTGACCCCGCCCATGGGCATCTCTCAGAGATGATCTCCCTGCTGCTGCTGGGGAGTTACCAAGACAGCTTTGAGTCAGGCTAATGGGGACATTGCTCAAGCCACGCTGTTTTTTTTCTCCCTCTGTTCTACTTTCTCTACTGCCACTGCATTAATTAGAAATTGAGGTAAATGACACAAGTGGCCCAATTTTTTATTTCTGCCAGGAGAACAATTAGGCCATTAGAAGTAACAAATGGTCCGGACGCATGTTGCCTGTTGAAAATTTTCAAGCTACATTATTTCTGACAAGAAAAAAACAAATACGAGTTGTTTTGGCCAATTTTTACCATAAGCAATGTCAGCTTCGGCAGATGCCGCCGAGGCTGGGCTTTTTTCCCCTCTTGTCATGCCTCATTAAGGTATGCTGACTCTGGTGGGATCCCATTTCCTTTAGGTAAATAGTTATTTACATGAACTGCAGCATTTTTCTTTGGTGACAATTTCTAATTGTTCAGGCAACCAAGGGTGATATATTAAATGCACGGGAAAAAGCTTCACCTGTGAAACAAATGACTTGAAATTAACTATCCTTTCCAAAGAAAGGCAAAATTTCGAAATGGACAAATTAGGCCCTTCTCCGCCACATATGGTAAGTGTTTGAAATGTTTCCCCACTGGTGCCGACTCCAGAGGACAATTCTTCATGATGGAGTGGAAGCCCTAGGAGCTCATTTGGGGGTCCTTTCGATGCCAGCCTCTTCCAGCTTTGTGCTCAGAAGGGATGACTGCGGGGCTGAGCCCAGAGCTTCCCTTCATCATTTGTGCCTTTACCAACTCCCCAGTCCTGGTGTGGAGAGCTTAACTCTTTCTTCGGCTTTGGGCTAGGAACATGTGGAGATGGACCACTTTTTGCAAAACAAAACAAAAACAAAAACTTAAACCCTCAGCCTCTTGGCTGCCTTGGAGGTGAAGAGCTGCCTTCTGTGTATCCTGGCACAATAAAATTACAGACAGGAGTGCGTGCCCACCCCTTGATCTCCCCCCGCCCCATCCCTGCTGGCTACCAGCTTGGAGAGGCACATGTCTGCAGGGCCACAAAGAGGGTAGAAGTTTTCGGTTTTGGGGGCACCCAATGGATTAAAGATCAGATATTTGGAGTGGGCAGGGCAGGACCTTGGAGGTCTTCAATCCGATCCCTTCCTTTTACACACCAGGGAAGAGAGGCTCAGAGAAGGGAGGGAACTCATGCAAGGTCACACAGCTATTGAGTCTCTGTTAGTTCTTTTCTTCCCTAGAACACAAGTGCAGAGTTATTAACCACCAAGACATACGAGCTGTGGGACAATCATCATTTGCAGCTCTAAAATACCAGTCACACAATAATGGCCCACTAGCTACATCAGTGGCTTCATGGGTAGAGGAGGTGACCTCAGACAAATCATGATGCTTCCCTAGACCTCAATATCCTTACCTATAAAATGACAGTAGAGGGAAGAAGGACGATCCCCTTCTGAATTTGTGATCCTATCATGATGAAACAAGACAGGCGGGAGGCCACTGGCTTTGGATTCAGAAAGACCCAGGTTTCATTATTGCCTCTGAAGTACATTGTGTGACCATGGGTAAGTCACTTAACCTCACTGGGTCTCATTGTCCTCATCTGTAAAACTTGGATAACAATAACATCTACAACACAGGACTGTGATGAGGTTCAAAGGATACAGTATAGAAACGCTAGAGGTTCCCCGTCACCTCCAGGATCCAACACACAACCCTTTGTTTGGCGCACACAGCTCTTCATCAGTTGGCTCCTTTCGACGTTGCCACTTTCCTTAAGTGTTCTTGGCTATATACATGCTACGGTCCAGCTACACTCCTTACAGAGGACCTAGTGGCACTGCCCTTGGCTTTTGAACACCTGTACCCCCCTCCCGCCCCTCTGAAGCACCTGGAACATCACATTCTGCAGGAAGCCTTTCTTGGCTTCCCCAGCTGCTCACACCTTCTCCTTTGGGACCACTTTCCCTTTACTCTGCATGTATTTTGTTTGTACCCATTTCTCTACAGATTCTTTCCTCCATTAGAATGTAAGCTCCTTGAGGACAGAGACCATGTTTTAGCCTTTCTTTGTGTCCCCAGAGCTTAGCCCAGGGCCTGTCACAAAGCAAAACCCTTCAGCAAAAAATGCTTATTCTTTGGGTGACTGACAACAGTGTTTTATAAGCCTGAGTATTTTAGCTATGTAAGCTTCTTCTTCTTCTTCTTCTTCTTCTTCTTCTTCTTCTTCTTCTTCTTCTTCTTCTTCTTCTTCTTCTTCTTCTTCTCCTTCTTCTCCTCCTCCTCCTCCTCCTCCT
>NW_027186352.1:6340997-6375497 GCF_028583685.1 Petaurus breviceps papuanus
CTTCTTCTTCTTCTTCTTCTTCTTCTTCTTCTTCTTCTTCTTCTTCTTCTTCTTCTTCTTCTTCTTCTTCTTCTTCTTCTCCTTCTCCTTCTCCTCCTCCTCCTCCTCCTCCTCCTCCTCCCCCTCCTTCTCCTTTTCCTTCTCCTCCCCCCATCTCCTTTAAAGGGCATCTTAATGCAACCTCATCTACAAGTCTTCCCTGCTCATCTCTGCCAGGCACATGATTCTTTTTTGGACCTCACATGACCCTTAGCACTATTTTGCTCTAATGAACTTATTATGCTGTATTGTACATCAGAGCTCTCCTCTATGTATCAGTTACATTCTCATAGGCTGGGAGCTGCTCAAGGAAGGCAAGGTGGGGTATTATCTATAGTTTGCATCTTCTCCAATTTGATATAACTTAACACACATTGATTGAGTCCTGATTACATGCATGGCACTATGCTAAGAATTAAGGCAAAAAAAGCAGCATTAAAACAACCTCTGACGGTGCAGGTGGGCTATTCAGATAGATGGGTAGGTAGGTAGATAGATAGAAAGAAGGATAGATAGAGAGATAGATAGATGACAGATAGATAGATAGATAGATAGATAGATAGATGGATAGATAGATAGATGGATAGATAGATAGATAGATAGATAGACAGACAGACAGACAGACAGACAGACAGACAGACAGACAGACAGACAGACAGATAGATAGATAGATAGATAGATAGATAGATAGATAGATAGATAGATAGATGATAGGCAGGTATGTAGGTAGAGAAAAAGTAGCTGTTTGATAGATTCAAGGACTAACAGCTTTACTTGGGAGAAAACAGGAAATTGCTCAAGTCACAACTCCATAGAATCAGAGACAGGCAAGGTTGGAAGGGGCCTCTGTGATCACCTTTCCCAATTTGTACTCCCAAAGAATTCCCGCCTTTACATGTTCACCAAGTGAGGCAGTTAGCTTGGTGGCACAATGGATAGGGAGGTGTAAGGGGATAAGTACTCATTTTGTACCTGCTGAGTGCCAGACACAATACTAACTGACTGACAACTATTACTTTATTTGACTTTCACAACAGCCTTGGGAGATAGGAACTGTCATTATCCCCATTTTATATTTCAAGAAACTGAGGCAAACAGATTATTTAACTTGCCTCGAGTCATATAGCCAGTAAGTGTCCAAGGCTGAATTTGAACTCAGGTCTGCCTGACTTCAGGCCCACTGTTCTATCCAATGTGCCACATAACTGCCTTCATAGAGTGCTAGACCTGGAGTCAGAAAGACCTGAGTTCAAATTTGACTCCAGACACTTCCTAATTATGTAATCTTGGATAAACTATTTAACCTCTGTTTACCTCAGTTTCCTCATCTGCAAAATAGGCATAATAAGAACACTTACCTCCAGGAGTGTTGTGGTGATAAAATTAAGGAGATAAGGTTTGTAAAACATTTTGCAAATCTTAAAGCACAAAAAAGGTATTACTAATTATTGACCAAGTGGTTATCTCACCTCTGCTCAAAGATCTCCAAGGATGGCAAGTCTGCCTTCTTTGAGAGTCCTGTTCTGTTTATGGGGAGCTCTTGTTGTTTAGGAAAGTTTTCCTAACATCAAGTCTAAATTTGCTTCTGAGCAACTTTTCTCCATCACTCCTGGTTCTGCAAGTGAGGATCCAAGCAGAGGAGTTGAACTCCTCTGCCACGGACAGCCTGCAGATACGTGACTATTGATCTCTTGTGAACTTGAAGATTTCTCTTTTCTGACTGATTATTCCCAGCCTCTCCTGCCAATTCTTGTCGGGGATGAGCCTCTCCCATGGTGGTGTCTCTCCTCTGAACTTACTCCTGCCAAACTAACAGCCCTGCCCTGGAAACAGTGCTCCAGTTATGTTCTTGCCAGGACAGAAACAGTATGGCTGTCACCTCTGTATTCTGACAGGCTGGCCCCTCTCTCAGTTCAGCTCTGTGTGACGTTAGTAGCTTGCTGGTGTTTTGGTTTGGTTGGTTTTTTATTGCCGCCATGTTACACTTTTGACTCATCTGGAGCTTGAGGTCCATTGAAGAACGCAGATTTGTTACTTCTCAGTCCTCCTTAAACTTAGTGCCTTTCCTTGACATTATCTCTAATTTAACCCGTATCTATCTTGTTTGTCTATATTTTTTGTCTCCCCCATTAGACTGAGCTCCTTAAGATCAGGCACTTTCCCCTTCCCCCCATTCTCAGAATTTAGCACAGTGTCTGGTATACAGCAGATACTTAATCAATGCTTGTTGACTGTTAGATCAATTGTTGCCTAATCATATCTCATGCATCTTGTATTCTGGAAGGTTTTGAGCCCAAGTGAAAGACTGCATTTCTCCTCATTAAATTCATCTCAAAGCTCCAGCCTGTTGAGAGTTTTTTGTATCGTGACTCATTTTATGGCTTGGTTACTCCTTCCTCTCCTCTGCCTTCTCTGGGTCTTGGTTTTCTTGTGGAAGTAGAGAGTTTGTAATAAATGTCTCCTCCTCCTCCAAATTCATGATATCATGACACTCTCATCCCTATTTCAAAGGTACTAATGTCAACCCCCTGAAATATATCACATAATTTAAGTAATATGGGAAAAGGTATTCTACTTGAAGCATCTCAGTGTCCTGTAACACAATCATTTCAAACATGCAGATCAAGATTTGACTTTTTTTCTTTTTGGGGGGAGGGGCTTGATTAAATTATCACTTATTCGTTTTGAAGATTTGTGGACCAAGACTCATGAACACAAGATGACCAGAAAAATGGGCTAGGATTGCCCTTTCTTATTTTCTGGGCAATTACAATGACTATATTTAAAGCCCAATTTGGCATCCCCTTGCTTGCCTTAATGTGTTGTGGATAAAACCATGTGGCGAGCTGACCTTAATATAACAGTGGCAAATTTCCTTCGCCATCTTTGGCTCATTAAAATATATACAGTTACCATTTAGTTATTTCCATTTATTTGCAATTCTGCTGGGTTTTTTTTCCTTATTATCTTCAATATGGTAAAACACGATGATCTATTTCCTTTAGACAGAAAGGAGATTCATTTCAATGACCATTTCTCTTGCCAATATTTTTAAAAAGTCTTTTAAAATGTCATTTTTTGGGGCAGCTAGGTGGCACAGTGAATAGAGCACCAGCCCTGGAGTCAGGAGGACCTGAGTTCAAATCTGGCCTCAGACACTTAACACTTTACTAGCCATGTGACCTTGGGCAAATCATTTAACCCCAACTGCCCAGCCTTCCCCCTCCAAAAAGCAAATAAAATAAAATAAAATGTCATTTGCTGTGACCTTACAGTCATTTCCAGATGCAAAACCCAAAGAAATTCCAAACTCCATTTGAGTAAGTTCCCTTTACTAACCTTCCCCCATCTTACCCTCACAAAACAACAGCAACAAAAAAGCCCCCCAAAAAACAAAACAAAACAAAACAAATAAAAACTAGTTAAGGAAAACCAGAAGTTCTGGCTGCTCTTCCAATACTGTGGATGCGCCATCTCTCGCCTTTCAGAGAAAAGTAGCAGCTGCTTCCCCCCTCTCTTTTTTAGGACTAAGGCTGCTCTTTCAACTTGCTTCCTAAAATTTGTCAGCTGAAGAGAAGTTGCCCTTGGCCTTCAGATGAAAGGCCCTTTGTCATCCAGGAGCTCCTTAGAGCAGCGCATGCGCAGGGGCAGGACCAATGCCTTTCCCTCTTTGTTGGGGGCATTGCCATGTTCTTCTCAGGGCTCTGCTTCCTTGGTTCTGCATCAGGTATTTCTTCCAAACTTTCTCTGAATTCCCCATATTCATCTTATAGCACGGTATTCTCGTTTTTGGTCATTCCACAGTTGATGAGCATAGCATTGTTTCCCGTTTTCACTGTCATGAAAAGAGCTGTCTGCAATGCTCTCTCTGTATCTTTTTTTTTTTAGGGAGAAAGGCAGGGCAATTGGGGTTAAGTGACTTGTCCAAGGTCACACAGCTAGTAAGTGTCAAGTGCCTGAGGTCGGATTTGAACTCAGGTCCTCCTGACTCCAGGGCCGGGGCTCTATTCTCTAGCTGCACCTCTCCCTGTATCTTTGCCTGCCTAGTTGTGGTGTGCAGATGTCAAAGGGTGTGGTTGCTTGAATCACTTTCCAGTATTATTCCAGATTGTTTCCCAGATCAGTCATGGCAATAGCATTATTTCCAAGTTCTTGGCATGCTAGTTATGTAGGAATGAATGAGTTTAGGGTCAGAAGATGAAGAGGAATGGAAAGGATATCGCCCATTTTCTAGCTCTAATTCTTTGATTAATATTTATTCAGAAAGAAAAAAAATATAGGACATGTATAAAAACAATTGAGACTGTGAGATGGTTCTAGCCATAGATAATGGGAAGAACAGATTGTCATTCAAGTACAAGTTAACTGACTGCTGGGTGCCCTTAACGGTGCTAGTCAATGGAGATCCAAAAGCAAGGACAAAAGAGCCCTGCCCTCAAGGAGTTTACATTCTCTTTTAAGCCTGAGTCAAACAATCACCACATCTCTAAAGCCAGAAGGTTTATAAAAGAAGGGCCTTCTTTAACACAACCTTGTGAAGGAAAAAGTGAAAGCTTTATTCTTCCAATTTAAAGAGAATGAACATGGGAATGAAATGACTGGATCATTGGCTCGTGGCTCTAGAGATGGGAGGGAACTCGGAGGCCATTAGGGCCAACTTCCCTATTTTACAAGGACTGCAAAGTCCTTTGGAGCAGGGACTGAGTAGCATCCAACTTTGCTTCCCCTACAGGGTGGGGCCCAAGGCCTTGCACACAGTAGGATGTTTATTGAGTCCAATACCGGGACAAATCTGGAACCCCGCAAATGTAGCAAATAGCTAAGCCACCCACAGGTGAATGATGACCAGAGTACTTTAGGATGGGACATTGCACAGGTCAGGTCCCCAGGCCCCAGGCCCAGCACTCTTATTTGTCATGAAAATATGAGAACTCTAACTTAGTGTCTTTGCAATGGTGACTGTTAACAAAGTTGCCTGGCCACCCACTGAACGAGGAGAGATGTGTTTTCCATTTCATTCCTTTGCTGCTGAAGCCTCTCGCCCTTGGTCCCACTCACTCTTGGACACAACAGCAGTGAACAAAGGAAGTTAGAAAGATGTTATCTGGAGCGTTTCTATAATCCAGTCAGTGAAGAAGACAGCAAGAGAGACAGCCCTGGAACACCTTGAGGAAGGCTTCAGAGAGGGGAAGGCAATAGGAAGTGAAGGAGATTAGATGTCCCCAAAGAAGTCAGAACGGGAAGGCTAGGTCAACAGAAGAGGGACAGAGAAAAGTGGACACTTAGGGGGAACAATGAAAACTCCTCATAGCGAGAACTGGGCAGTATGGAGGAGATGTGAGGCTTCCATAAGTGATTCAATTCTATGAAATCAGAGGCAAATTAGAGTTTCCTGCCCACCTGGGTCAGAGCCAAGGCTCAGATGGTAGCAAAGCCTAGTCAAAGCATTCTTTAAGCTTGTGACTTCAATGACCACCAGGAGAGTCCAAGCTGGCCTGAATGGAGCAGCCCCTTTGTCCAGGAATACTGAATAGTCTCTGCTTTCTTCTTGCCTTCCCCCCACCCCCATAGCAGCAAGCACCCTAGCATACCCAGGGTGGCTGCCAACACAGGTTCTTATGTCTGCTTTCCTAAAGGAAAGCAACTCAAAATGGGTTAACAATCTTACTTTAATCAAACATATATCATTTACCTACTTCAGGGGAAAAAGTCAGCACCCTGAACTTCAGAGAATACAAACATGTTACAAGCAGACAGAGAAACAGATTAGCAGACAGGTTTCCAGCTGTTTGACCATTACATCCATACTTAGTCAGTTACCAGAGAGGGAAGCACCAACATCTGGGTTCTCAAAGCCAGGGGGCTCGACGGCTGCCCAGAGTCTCATGTGGTCAAACCATACAACTCTTCCTAAATTGAGTCCCAAAGGAAAGCCTCACATCAGGGAATATATAGCCTTGTACTGGCTCAGAGAATGTCACAGCCCTCTTGACCCACTGCCCAATCACAAAGCAATAAGGTGTGGGCATTCCTGAAAATCAAGCCTCCTACCACAGGCTCCATGTGACCACATTCAGCCTATTAGGGGGCAAAGTATATTTTCAAGTCAGGAAATGTTCTCAGAGTCACTTAAGCCTTTCAAAGGGCCTAGGGGCAGGGAAGATCATAAGATTCCCATTCCCATATCATTGGTCCCAAGATCTTTCATTCCCATTATATAGGCAACTTACATCTGAATTAGCATTAACATCTCTTAAGTACAATATGATCCTCACAAAATAGAGACATCATATTTGCAAGATACATAGCATAATGACTCATTACCAAAGTGGGCACAGGGCCTTAAACAAACACAAAGTAGCTTGCAGTATAATCCCCTCAATAAGTCCCAGTCTTAACACAGCTCCAGTCCCTGCTTCCAATTCTTGAGGGGTGACTGGACGACAAAACCAACAGGGTGGGGTTCTTGGCGGTCCATGGCACTTCACCCCACCCACCATAGACACAACTCCATCCTCCTCCTGGGTCCCAAATTGTGGCATGCAACAAGAAAACACATTCCATGCTCCTGCCTTGCCACACAGTCCTTATCTTGTCCTGTGGCTGTATTCAGAACTCTTGGGTTCGTTCTCCTCCCACAGGAGGCAGACTCTCCTGGCTTCTGCTCCAGTCCCAATTCAGGTAGCTCACCATTCCTGCTCTCAGCTCAGCTAGATCAGCATGCATGCTTTTCTGCACTCCTGGTCCATGGCTCCACAAAGTCACAGCTACCACAACTGGGAAACAAACAACTATCCCAGCCCCTACACTTTCCTTTTAGTTTGCATATCCTGTTCGAGATGCCATTTTTAGCAGCAAGTAGCCATGGAAGAAGAGACTTTCACCCCTTACCCCAAGATTTTGGGGAGAATGATAGGGAGCTTTTGCTCAAACCCCACCCTAAAATATTGTTTCCTGTGTTTATTGTGTGCTATCCTTTTTATATTGTTGTAAAATTCTGTCGACACCAGTTACTCCTAAAATTCCTATTAACCTATGTAATAAAATGTATTTTAATGTATTTTTGCCAAGTAAGGGACATGAAAGATCTTGGGGCCAAATGTAGTGGTTATGGAATTTGAAAGTCTTCCATGCCCCTTGAACTTGCTGATGTAGCAGGAAGGGGTGGGGCAAGAGGAATCGGGAGCCAAGCTAGAGTGCGTGCGGTTATTGGAAGCCTGGTGGAGGTAGCAGCAGCAGTGGTAGCAGCAGCGGAGGCAGCAGCAGCAACAGCAGTAGCTGGGGTGTGAACTCCTTTTTTTTTTTTTTTTTGAGCCAGCCAGGATTTCTGCTAAGGACTCCTGCTGAGGACTGCCAGGGACAGCAACTGTGGGGGGCAGAAGCTTCTGGGAGCAAGCTGTGTAGATACTGAAGAGTTGCCATGAGTAGGGAGAGGAGGATCTTTCCTGAGGTAGCCTATTCTCTTTTGAAGGGTTGAAAATGTGGCTGTTTACTACATTAACTGTGTGTGCCAACTTCATAACTACGGTGATGGCTTTGACTTTCTGGTTTTGGGACTCAGTTTTCTGGTATTTGAATAAATGTTCTAGCTTTGTCTCCCATGGAGATAGCCTGGTATATTTTGTGATTAATAACCATGTCAGCATATTTATAGTTACCGTAGGCATTGTGAATATTGCATTGTTGATATAACCTCCCCCCCCTTTCTGGCTTCCCCAGTTCCATCTCAGAAGAACCAATCAGAGTTTCATTTAAATTTGATTCCAGGGGGCGGCTAGGTGGCACAGTGAATAAAGCGCAGGCCCCAGAGTCAGGAGAACCTGAATTTGGTTCCAGCCTCAGACACTTAATACACACACACACACACACACACACACGTGCATGCGCATGTGCACTAAATAAATAAATGAATGAATAAATAAATAAATAAATAGATAGATAGATAGATAGATAGATAAATAAATAAATAAATACATTTGAATCCAGAGAAATCATTTCCAGTCTTTTCAGCTTGGCAGACTGAGTCCTGGGGCACTCCCCACGTGGTGGCTTATAGCCCCAGAGTCAAACTCAGGTCTTCCCTTACATTCACCTCACATCTTCAAACAGTTGCCACATCTAGGTTTAATTTTCACCACACTTTTCCATGCATAGAGGAGTGTCCCACCTCTGCCCACCCCCTGGTCCAGGTGTTCCTCACCTCTCACCTGCATTAATATTACAACAGTCTTATAATAAGCTTCTGACTTTTCTCTGCCTCCTCCAGGTCATGAGTCCTGGAGCTACCAAGATGATTTTCCTGACACTTAGTGACCATGTTACTCTAAAGCACAAACAACTCCAGCAGGTCCCTATATTTCATCTAGAGTCTAATCAAACTCCTTTCTTTGGAATTTAATGCCTTTCACAACTTGGTTCCTTTCTCCACATCCCTTCCCTCCAGGATCACATACTCCTTGGTGTTCCTGACACTCGACACCCCATTTCCCACCTCCAGACCTTTGTGCTACTTCTTCCCCACACTTAGCCTTCTGTCCTCCTCACTTCTTTGCCTTTTGGAATCCCTGGCTCCCTTCAGGCTTCATTTCCATTCTGCAGGAGAACTTTGCTGGTCATAAAGTCACTCCAAGAGCCTTTCCTTCTAAGTTTCCCTGGTATCTGTTGGTATGTGCCTTGTTCAGAGTAACTCCCTAGCTGGCTGGTCAGCTCCTTGAGCGCAGGATAATTTCGCTTTTGTCTTTATTTCTCTAATCCTTAGCCTAATGCCTAGTGCCCAGTCTGACTTAATAAAGACTTGTTGATTAATTGACAGATAAGGGGAATGGAGCTGTAGCCAGCCCTCAGATTCTTCCCTGGGGCAGGGGAAATGAGGAGGTGGTGCTCCGAGGGTCTGCCCCTCCCCAGTTAGTCTGGAGGGCTCCAACGCTGGGTCCCCCCCCCAACATTCCCTAACACAACCAAAACCAGATTAAAATGTGGCTGGGAAATAGCAAAACAAATGAAAACAACAGAGCATTGATGGTGTTAACATTCGGTTTTCTAAGTCAACCTGGTGCTTAGAGGGGTTACTATCAATGGGGATGATGAAGACTAACATTGGTACAGCGTCCATCATATGCCACACCCTGATGATCAACTTACAACTGTTGTCTCATCTGATCCTCACAACAGCATCAGGAGGTGAATGCCGTTATGATCCACATTTTACCGATGAGGAAAGGGAGGCAAACAGGGGCTAAGTGACTTGCCCAGGGTCACACAGCTAGTAAATGTGTGAAGTTGCGTACATTTGACCTCAGGTCCTCCTGACTCCAGGCTAGCTGCCGGTTTCAATTTGAATTTGACACAATTGATTTAGTCAATGAACAGAAAGGGGAACAAAGAAACGAGGAGGGGAATATGGCCTTGCATCTCCCTCCAACAATACTGTGCAAAGCAGGGACAATTGGGGCACAGCATTAGGGAGGAATTTAAGATGTGGATTTGAGCTTGGATAAATTTGGTTTTAGGAGGAAAGGAGCTGAAGAAAAGGGCTTAGAAGAGCTGAGGAAAGGCTGGTGCTGCAGATTGGGAGGAGCGAGAAAGAGCCCATCATGGAAGGACTGAGCATGCCTGGGAGGGATCAGAGAAGATGCCCTGGGAGAAAGAGAGGGAAGCCCATGGGAGGAGTAGGAAGGGGCTATGTCAAATCTCTAGCCCCCATTATTCAGGGATGGAGGAAGGGATGCCCATCTCCTGGGAAAGAAGGAGAGGGAGGTGGGGATTAAAACTGGAGCTGGGCTGCAAGCTCTGAGGATAAAGGTTCTAGAACCCTAGAAGTGCTGCACTTGTCCATTGCCCCCACTCCTGGTCATCAAACAGTAAAAGGGTGAATGAAGCTGTGAAAAAAAGGTTGAGAGAAAAATAACAAATCCAAAACACACCCAGGAAATTCATGCCCTGAATTTAAGTAAAAATCACACTGTCTTCAGTTTGTTTAAAGTCAATATAGCCAGATTTAATACCAAAATAAAATCCTTAACTCGAGGCATTTTGCTTAACAGTCTGAACAATGATGTGGTACTTTCTGACAACTATAAGTGTGAGCACTTTGGTCCAGACCCTGCAATTTCATCCAGGTAGGAAACTCCCGAAGGTGGGAACATGCTCCCTCCAGTAAGTTACAGATCAGTAACTTGTCTGAGCCTTATACCTTGTGAGGGTTGCCTTGGGAGTAGGGTACTAGCTCAAGGTCACACAGCCAGCAGACATCAGAAACAGGCATTGATTTCAGGTCTCTGGGGCCCAAGGTTAGCCCTCTATGCCATATGACATGTTACTTCATATATGCATGAAAGTGCATATGGGCATAATAATGCATGAACAGCATGTGTATCCATGACTGTGTCTATAAACACATGTAAATGCATCTACATGCAGGCACATAACACATAAACACGAACACATGGCAATTAACACACACAATACACAGGCATATTTGTGCCTCTCCACAAAGATAGACACACATGCATATTCACATACAATCCACATGTATATTCACATACAACCACACACATTCATGTATGTGCACACACGGTATACATACAGTGCAACACTGCATATACTCACACATGCACACTCATGCACACATGTATTTACAGATGTGTGTTTATACATGCATGCACACTAATACACATCTATACAACACAGATATCAGCATAGTACAAATGCATGTGTACCTGACACATGCATTTGCATATTCACATTGCATTTGCACACATGCATATCATTTCTGAAGGATTTCAGTACTTGGTTTCCAGGCTTCCTTTTCTCTGAACCCTGTCCTTATACTACAGGACATCAACTTGTGCATTAATGTTCCATCAACCTTCCTTTGCCCTGGGTTCTGATGAAGGGATGACCTGTCTCCTAGCTAAGAGCTATGCTTGCTCATTCCCTAACCCTTCCCATCTCTTCCAGAATATTGCCCCAACCAATTGTGAATACTCCCTAATTTTCATTGTCTCCTTAACTACTGATTTCTCCTCTGCGGCCTACAGACATGCCTGGTGTCTCCCATGCTTTACAAATGCACCACCTTAAGCTCTCCTCCTCTCTCACCTCACTTTCAGAGCTAAACTTCGGAAGTTGTACTCATTTCCTATCTCTCAGTCATTTGGACCCCCTTGCGATTTGGCTCACCACCACATAAGGCCCGCTCCAAAGTTTACCGATGATTTCTTAAGTACTGAATAGGAATCTGCAGCTGCCCTTTCCTCAGTCCTCATCCATAGTTAGCTCTGCAGCATTTGATGCTATTGATCATAGTCTTCCCCTGATGCTTTTGCTGTTGAATTTTCAGGACACTGCTCTTTCTCTAGGTTCTCCCACCTGTCTTAGTTCTTCATTGGTGGATGATCACTTACATCTTACTCCCTAATTGTGGGTATTCCTCAAGTTTTTGTATTGGGCCACTTTCTTTCTCTTTCTATTCTATTCTCTCTGTCTTGATTTAATTATTCATATCTGCACAGATATCAGATGACTCAGACCTATATATCCAGATCTAGTCTGTCTCCTGAGTTCCGGTGAAGCATTCAGAATTGTCTATTGTGCACTTCAAAGTAGATGTTCCCTAGATATCTCAAACTCAGAATGTCTAAAGCTAAACTCATGTTTCCCACCAGACTTGGTCTTGTGACCTTTCCCTATTTCTATCAAAGGTATTGCCATCTTTCTAGTCATCTGAGTTCATGACCAAAGAGTCATCCCTGATGCCTGACTTTCTTTCACCTGTCTCTTCACTTCTCAGATCTTATCAGTCCCGTTCCCACAATATCTCTCACATTTGTCCTTTTACATCAGCTCACATGGCCACTACTCAAGTCACCACCTGTTATCATCCCTAACCTTTGACCATGTAGTCCATCACCTTAACTCCAGCCTTGTCAAAAGGCATTTCATCCTGGTCACTCAACCTCCTTGACATTCACTATCCTTGAAAAATATGGCGCCTAGAAAGGAGCTTACACCTCTAGAGAGGAGACATTTAACTGGCAAAGTGGTGGCATCAGTGATTATTGCCACGTTTCCCAAACCCCACTCCATAAGAATGATAAGAAGTGGACCAGACACAGTGATTGAAATTATAGTAAGAAAAGGATGAAGAGAGATTTCTGCAATAATCAATCAACAAGTATTTAAGTACTTGTTATTCACCAGGTACTATGCTAGACAGAGAATACAATAACAAGAGTCAGACAGTTCATGCCTTCAAGGAATTCCCATTCTATGACCATGTCAGGAAGCCCTCTTCTGTTTTCACCACACCTCACACTGAATGACTGACTGGACTTGACTCTGTTTTTAGTTTTGGCTTGAGTGATTTTTCTCTCTATTCAATTGTCAGTTGTCTTTGAACTTGCCAAACCTGAAATGAAGATGGTGAGCAATTGATGTGTTGAAGCCCCACCATGGTGGAATCATTATCATATGGATACAAGGCAGAGGAGGGCAGGCTTTGGGGTAAGATGTGATCCTCTTCATGTGGGATAGCTATATAGCAGGAAAATAGACAGATGCCTTTAGTTCTCTTTGCAGTTACATAGCCCTGGTGGTGTGGATAGGAGAAAACACATAGAAGTAAAATGGAAGGAGCCAAACAATTAGGAAAATCAATACAAATACAATAGGATTAGAAGAGAAAGGGTGGGAGAGATTACATGAAGACTGTCAGTAAAAGGCTGGGGATAAACTCAACCCCTAAGCAAGAAAGCAAAAGGTGTCAGTAAGAGTCATAAAGAAAGAAAATGAGTAAATAACTAGGAAAGGACAGCACTCTGAAATCAAATATTATGCACGGCTAGAAACTGACCCTTTAACCCTCAATAAAAACAAGAAAGCAAGACAATAAGTTCTGTGGGATGTTCATAAATAATATCGCAAGAGCAAGAAAATGCCAGAATCATTCAAAAGGGATTTCTCAAAATGAAGAGATGAAGTTGGCATAGAAATCAGAGTTCTTGGAGAAGAAATCTATTTTATAAATGAGAGCTTTGATAATTAAAAAAAAAACATCAAAATCTTTCTGAAAGAGTAGAGTCTCTGAAAAAGAGAATGATGGATTTTGAATTAAAAAATGGAGATCTGGAGGAAAATTTGGCAGAGCAGAGTCAAAGGACAGTCATGGTAAAAGAATCCAGGGATTCAATAAAAGTTAAGATTATTCATCTCTAAATTAGAGATAATTTGTTTGCTGTCCTTTCCTCCCTGTCACCATGAATTTGAACATCTGAATACTGTGCCACAGAGAAATACATAGAAAATGATCAGAGATATTTAAAACAGGGTGAAACAATGATTGATAGACCAACAGATCATTGACAGTGAAAACCCAAGTTTCAATAATGATTACACTTAAGAATTGTGTCAGACTAGAAATAGTACAGATAAAAAAGAAGAGGAATGGTCTTTAGTTATCAAGGAAAATCAATTTGAATCATGCACAGTAGCTTTCTTTCTCTGAGAAATGAAAGACAAGAAACCAATATGACATAGGACCTAGAGTGCTCCATTCAGAGTGCAGAAAACCTGGAAAAATTCTCTGACAATCACAATGTCCAGTTGTATAGACTTGGGGAAGTTGTAAAAACTCTAAGTACCTCAGTAACCTTCACAAAATGGTATTATCCATTGGACTTGCCTCGAGTGACTGTTTTGAAACTCAGGGAAGGTAATGCAAAAATTTAAAGCACATAATATCACTCCTAGGTCTGTACACCAAAGAGATAAAACAAAGAGAAAAATGGCCCACATGTACAAAAATATTTTTAGCAGCTCATTTTAGGTTAGAAAAGGATTGGAAACTTAAGGGATTGCCATCAATTGAGGAATGTCCGAACAAATTGTGGTATATACTCGTGATGGAATAATATTGTTCTGTAAGAAATGGCAAAGGAGATGATTTCAGAAACACCTGGGAAGACTCATAGGAACTGATGCAAAGTGAAGTGAGCAGAACTAGGAGAATATTATACATGGTAACAACAATATTATAAGGATGATCAACTGTGAAAGACTTTCCTAACCAAGACCACAATCCATAATTCCAAAGGACTCATGATGAAAAATGCTAGCCACTTCCAAAGAGAGAACTGATGAACAATAATTGCAAATTGAAACATTTTTTTCACTTTATTTTTCTTGCTTTTCCCTCCCTGCAATATGGCTAATGGGGATATATGTTTTGCGTACCTTCACATGTTTAATAGGTATCATATTCTTTGCAGTCTCAATGAACAGGAAAGGGATGGAAGGAGGGAATTTGGAAATGAAAATTTTAAAAAAATGCTAAAGCATATATAATCATCTCTACTATTCCCAAAAGCAAGGAATATCTGAGATGCCTATGGTTTCCAAATTCCTAATAGATAGGAACTTTTATAAAAACAGAAATGAAAATAGGAGTTCCTGGGAATTATTAGGACTTTTCAAAATAAGAAGTTATTCTATACTTGCATGTTATTTTATTTATATGCATTAAAAATAAGTGACCATAATAATGAATATTGTATAATTTTCATGATGGGGTGTAGCAGCAAGCACCCCAAGCATCCTCAGGGTTTGCAGCTACCACAGGTTCTTGGATCTGCTTTGTTAAAGGAAAGCAACTCAAAATGGGTTAACAAGCTTACTTTAATCAATCAGACATATATCATTTACCTTGTTCAGGGGAAAAAGGTCAGCACCCCGAACTTCAAAGCATACAGGCAGAATTATCAAGACAGAAACAGATCAAGTAGACAGATTTCCAAACTGTCCAACCATTACATCCATACCCAGTCAACATCTGGGTTTCCACATCTGGGTTTTTCAAAGCCGGGGGACTCTCAACAACGGCTTCCCAGAATTCAGATCAAATCACAGAACACTTCTCAAAGTGAGTCCCAAAACAAAGCTACACATCAGGGCTTATATAGCCTTCTCCTGGCTCAGAGAATGTAACAACCTTATTGACCCACTGGCCAATCAAAAAGTATCTACTGAAAAACAAGCTTCCCTCCCCAGGCTTCTGGTGCACTTTAGCCTAGGGGCATGGAAGATCTTCCAAATTTGCATTCCCATTACATAGGGTTATACCAAAAGTTTCTGAGATTATCTATATCAAAATTTTAAAATAATTGAATAGTTTACTATTATCATGAACCAATATATTGTGAAAATATTACATATTTCAATAATGTAAACATGATCTCTGCCTGATATTTGACAATGAGGAAAATTAAAAGAAGGAAATATTAACTCAAAATAAATGGTAAATAAAAATAATTTTAAACTTGAAAGATAATGTAACAAATATTTACTATTTCAGTGTTAACATTTTTGATGAGATGTTTATAATAAGAACTGTAGCTATAGTGAAAATTTGCACCCTGGAATACACTTGCAAAAATTATGGGGTATTATTTAAAGAAAGTAACATTCAGATTTCCTAGCAAATTAACAGCACTACAAAAAATCATATGTCAAAATGGCTAATTTAAGGACCTAATTTACTTCTAAAACTTGTTTTTTTTGGAATACCATGCATAGGAGTTGTATAAAATATAATATAGGTACACAATTGTTAACATTTATTTTACATGCAAGAATGACTTACAATTAGAGGTAGACAGGGCCATAAATACACACTTATAACATGGTAGCAGTTATACCCAGGCTGTGATTAGAGCATGACTTCTTTCTTGTAGGCTTCTAATCCAGTTCATGGAAATGTTTACTAAACCCTTTGATTAGACATGTCAGCATTTTCTGCTGTTGCTTTTGACTTGATATCAGTAGGTTCCTTTGGACCAGCAAAGTATCTATATCCATTGTTGACCTTTAATTCAGAATTTGAAAAAAATTCCCAAGAAATATAAGAAAGGAATTCCTATATGATAACACTGTACCCAGAAATATAGTTATATGGTTCTAAGTTTAGTTATCTGTGAAAACAATGAACTCTTACAAAAGTGAAGTGCTTGAATAATTACTCTAAAATGAATGAAAATTGAATGGGGGTATTTGACATACCAAAATATTGAATAAAAGAAGTGTAAAAAATATGTATAATCAATTAAAATGTCTAACTGAAGTCAGCTCTTTCATAATTCTATGGTTAGACAAGTATACTGTTTATATACATGTCTTCTTGTAATTATTAGGTATCTTACAAAACAAAAAAAAAATAGAAATTCCAAAAGGAATGAGATAAAGGTAAGTATTGATTCTTTCAGCCTCTATTTTGCCCTCTGGTTCTAAAACATCAGGGCAATTTTCCTCGAGAACTTCTTGAAGGATGATTTCTAGGTTCTTTTTTTGAACATGGTTTTCAGGTAGTCCAATAATTTTTAAATTATCTCTCCAGGATCTAACCAGGTCAGTAGTTTTTCCAATGAGATATTTCACATTGTTTTCTATTTTTTCATTTGTTTGGATCTGTTTAATAGTATCTTGATTTCTCACAAAGTCACTAGCTTTCATTTGCTCCAGTCTAATTCTGAAGGAATGATTCTCCTCAGTGAGCTTTTGAGACTCTTTTTCCATCTGGCAAATTTGGCTTTTTAAGGCATTCTTCTCATTGCCTTTTTGAGCCTTTTTTGTCATTTGAATTAGTCTATTTTTAAGGAGTAATTTTCCTCAGTCAGACTGTTGACTCTCATTTCATAATTTTCTTACATTGTTCTCATTTCTCTTCCCAGTTTTTCCTCAACTTCTCTTATCTGCTTCTTAAGGACCTCTATGGCCAGTAATCAGCTTGTATTTTCCTTGGAAGCTTTTGGTTCAGGAGTTCTGACTTTGTTGTCTTCCTGCCATTCCATGCTTTGATCCTTTTTGTCCATAAAAAAAGGAATCTAAAGTTGGATTGGTGTGCTTGCTTTGCTTCCTTTGATTGCTAATTTTGCCACTCAGTTACTTGACTTTTGAACTCTTTGCCACAGTAGAACTCTGCTTCCAGCGAGCAGAGCTTTGTCCCAGATTGCTGGGGTTTTTGCAGTTGCTGGAGCTATACGTTGTGTGACCTCTCTGTAGCCCCCCAGCTCTGGCTCACGGGTCACACACCCTATGACCTCCACCAAAGATAGCAATCAAATCCAGGCAGGTCAAGGCAAGAGAGATTATGCGCCCCCCCTCCCCCTGCCAAATGTTTGCCTGGTCCCCCTATGATCCACAGGCTAGGAGCTCTGAAGCAATCACGTGGATGTAGCTGCATGGCAACAACAACTCTGCTCCTTCTCATTCTGGGGGCAGAGACCAGACTGCCCTCCATCACCCTTCGTTCCCACAGCAATCTTCACTGACCTTTTACTTTGTCTTTGCCATTTATGGGTTGATATTTCTGGAAACCACCATAGCTGCTGGTGATCCACTCTTCTGAAGTCTGCTCCAACTACTGCTGGTCAGGCTGCCCTGGACTAAAACCATGGGCTCATACAGGGCTGGGCTGGGCTACCAGCACAGTGATGAACCCTTCCTGTCTGCCTGTTGGGCTGCCTTCCGCAGCATATTTTTTTTCTCTCTGTCACTTTGTGGGTTCTGTAACTATAAAGTTTGTTTAGAATCATATTTTGTAGGCATTTGAGGTTATGTGGGGAGTTCATGGAGTTTTCCTGCTTCTGTGCTGCCATCTTGGCTCTGACTCCTCTAAAGTCTATCAAGTTTTTAAAGTGTGAAGATGTGAGAATTGTTAATAGATGATCTACTTCCATCAGTTCTCAAGAAGAGATAGTAATCAATAGTGTCAGTTGTTACAGAGAGGGCAAGAAGAGTGAGAAGGGAGCTGTACACTCCTTGAGTACTGGCACCATGTTTTTGCCTTCCTTCATATCCTCAGCACTTAGCAGTGAACCTGGAAATTCTTAATAAATGCTTATTGGTCTACGTATTTCAACATGAACATGTAATCAATAAATTTGCAGAGATTAGTTTAAGTTGAATTAGGAGTCAAGAGTAGCCAAGAAGGTTAAAAATCAGGGAGATTGAAAGGATAGTAGTTCCCTCAACATCTAAAGGAAAATTTAGAAAAGGATTGGGTTTGGGGTAGGAGATGTGTTGGTTCCAGCTTGTAAAAATGGCTTATTAGAGCTGATTGTTAAATTTTCAGTGTGAGCATTTACACTCAGAAATCAGCAAATACTACAAATCAGGGTATGATTTATTGTTTTGTTGATTTTCTAGACTTCAGAAAGTGATGGAAAAATATTAACTGTGCAGAGTAAATTTAAGTGTCATTCAGATTTTTTTTTCTCATCCAGGGTCACAAACATTTACTAACATGCACTGAGATTTTGGGGAAATTGAATGTTATGAGGTCTGTGTGTGTGTGTATGTGTGTGACAGAGAGAGACAGAGATAGACAGACAGACACACATGCCTAGATATCTCTAGACCACAACTCATCTGCAGCTGCTCATATTGTCTAATTAGCTGCCTAACAGCTCATTGAAAATCAAAGAGGGAGGCCTGAGGTCTCTCATGCACTAGTGGTGGTCCAGAGGAACAGTCCATCCTTTTATTTTCTTTTTTTTGGAGGGTGAGAGGAAAGGCAATTGGGGTTAAGTAACTTACCCAAGGGCACAGAGCTAGTAAATGTTTAAAGTGCCTGAGGCTGGATTTGAACTCAGGTCCTCCTGACTCCAGGACCTTAGTCTCTATTCACTCCATGACCTAGCTGCCCCAAGCACATCCTTCTTATGGAACCTGCTGAAACTACTACATGGCCAGGGGGAGGGATGTACGTACTGGGGGAGGGGAGGGTTTGCCTGTCCAGATGCAGGTGTGGATAGTTCTGTGGTGAGATATAAAAATCTTGAGGCACCATTGCCCACTTCAGAGGGGTCAAAGTGAAAGTTTGCAGTGTTTCATAGGCCAGCTACTTGAGATGGGAGAATGGAAGAGTATTGCTTGTAATAGATGACCAGAGCTGATGTAGTCTTGGAGACAAGCCCCACAATTGTCTATTGCAAGGGATGATGAAATGTCTCACTTTTTCACCCTCTAATTCATGAACCTGACCATCAGCCATGTCACACTAAAGAGTCATGGTTCTCACTTTGAAGATCACTATCCTAGATTATAAAATACAAAATACTTAGTATGGCATTCCGTACCCTCCAGAAGGACCCATCTTGTCTCTCTAGGCTTATATGATGCTACTGCTTTTTATATACTCAATGCATCAAAAACTAGATTATCTATTTACCCTCTTCAGTTACCATCCTGCCCTTTCCTTATCTCTTTGACTTTGATCATGCTGACTCCCATTCAAGAAATAAACTCCCAAACTACAATCTCCATCTGTAAAAATTCCTTCCTTTCTTCAGTGCCCACTAACTGCTATTTTACAAAGGAAGCCTTCCCTGTTTTCTTTTTCTTTTTTTTTTCTTTTTGGAGGGGGAAAGGCAGGGCAATTGGAGTTGTGACTTACCCAAGGTCACACAGCTAGTAAGTGTGTCAAATGTCTGAGGCCGGACTTGAACTCATCTCTTTCTGACTATGGGACTGGTGCTCTATTCACTGTGCCACCTAGCTGTCCCCCTTCCCTGCTTTCTTAAGCTGAGAGCAATCTCTCCTCCAATTTCTTGGTACTTCATCTGAATCTCTCTTTGGCACTTTTGACATTCTGCCATGTGCTGTGCTTTCTGTTTCTATCCATATGTGTCTTATTCATACTGTAATCATATAAATGATAGTTGACATTTATATAGTGCTTGAAGGTTTGCAAGGTATTTTACATGCATTATGTCCTTTGAGTTTGTAAACTCTTTGAAGGAAGGGGCTGTGTTATTTTTCATCTTGCTGTCCCTAGCACCAAGGACAGTGCCTTGCTCAAGGTAGATGAATAATTTAAAAAAAAATGTTTGATGGATTGAATCGAATTCTCTCAGCAGAAATAATAAAAATGATGAGGATGATGAGGATGGTAATAATGTAAATCATGGTACAGGGGAAAAAAACACTGACTTCGGAGTCAGCGGATCGGGCTGCAGATCCTTCCTCTTGCACTTTATCTATATAACTTAGATGAATTCCTTGATCTCCTTCCAGCTCAGTCTCCTCAGCTACAAAATGTCAGGGTTGGGCTGGATGGTTCTAAGTTTTCTTCTAACTCGAGCCCTATAATTTTTGATTTTCCTCCTTTGGTACTCCCATCAGCCCTTTGAAGTAGGTATTATAACTATTAGTACATTCCTTTTTGTATTTGGAAACTGAGACTCAGAAGGAATATAGAGTAAAGGGTATGTTCAGGGAAGACTAGAACTTCAAGTATGAGGGCTGCCAAGCCCCCTGTTAGGACTGCTTTCCACCTTTGGTGTCTACCTGATTCACCTAGTTCTCAGTGGCTCCAAGAAACTATAGTGTGGGCAATGCTCACACTTCAGTCAACTACTTCAGCAGGTGGGCTAAACAAGGCTGAGGGTAACTGAGGGGTCTCCAGACCATCGGTGAGTTAGTGGGGTGTCTGCCCCAAGTGTGTGAAGATTTCCTTTGGTAGAATGGGCAAATGAGAACAATTTGTCCCAAAAGCCATGAAGGCAGTTTAAATAGATTCTATGGTGTGCTTAGAGCTGGGTCAGACATCGAAGCTGCCAAGGCCATTTGTGGTATCCCAGACCATTGGAGGTCATCTTGACTCTTATCTTGCCACTGGACTCCAATTTCTCTGGAAGAGAAAGTGAGGTCTCTAACTTTGTACACCTCTGCCTCACTTAAATCCAACTCATGTGCCATTCAAAAAGACTTGGCCAGGGTCACACTACTAGAAACTGTTGGAAGCAGTACTTAAACCTGTTTTCCAAGTCTAAATCTGGTGGTCCATGATACTGTTTTCTAGACCTGGAACAATCTGTCCTGCCTTATGCTTTTGTAAGAATTTCTCTCCTTTCCCCTGTTTCCAAAGCTCTTTCTTCTCATCACCATATTGCAAAAGCCTTGGCTTCATTAACTGCTCAACTCACTCAGTCATGTCAAGCCAAAAAGCATTTATTAAGCACCTATTATGTGTAGGTACTGTCTAAACCCAAGGATACAAAAAAGGTCAAAGATAGTCTCTGCTCTCAAAGTGCTCCCATTCTGCAAGGGTGGGGTGGGTGGGCGAACCTTAGGAGCTACTTGTTTCATTAATGCTGTCCTAATTACCCAATTATTCTCTCTCTCTCTCTCTCTCTCTCTCTCTCTCTCTCTCTCTCTCTCTCTCTCTCTCCCTCTCTCTGTATTTCTCTCTGTCTCTCTCTGTCTCTCCCTCTCTGTCTCTCTCTCTCTCTGTCTCTCTAATATTACTTGCAGTAAGCTTATTGGTATACATGTCATATTCCCTATTCAAATACAGTTACTTCTGCTATAAGGCCAACTAATGTGTGTTTCTAAAAGCTACTGCATTGTGCAAATTTGCTTAATAAAAACCACAGGAATTATGGGAAAAATGGGGACACAATAAAGAACTTTGTCAATGACACACACAAATATAGGAATCTAATAAAAAGAGCACCACTGATTAATCTGTGCTAAATGGTTAAGAAATATACAAATACTCCAATAAATAGTGGTGTTGTCCATGGCCTTGGGCTGCTGCTCTGGCTCTCGTGGGGCCCAAAGTTGGCAAAGCTGATCACTGTGGGCAACAGGGGAATGGGTGGGCAGCAAATCTGGGAAGAAGAGGGCTTGGGGGCAGAAAACTGGGGGAGCAGAACTTGCCTCAGAAGAACTTACCCTGCCCCTTCTTCCATAACTCCTACTGAATGAGAAGATATGCAATAAATATGGCTCTTTTTGACAAATAACTGACATTTACTTATGGAAGTGGGAATAGGAAAGGTTGCAATGTGGGGGTTATTAGGAAGTGGTGTTATCCAACCTTTCATGATAAACTGGTGAACTAAGGAAGCTGGTAGGTGTTTGTGGTGTGTGTGTGTGTGTTCGTGTTGTTCTGCGCTAGGTGGAACTAGGGGCAATTTTCTGTTCTTTTCTGATGAAATGACACAAAAGTAAAGAAAGAATCCATGTTACACTCAGATTATTCTCTAATTTATCAATTGCATTGGAACAAATTGACATTTTCAAAACAAGTTTGGTTTTTTTTTTAGCAGAAATGGCTGTATAATCTCCTTGTGATTCTATAACTGAAAAAGGATTTTGAATTAAACAAATAAAGTGACTAAAATGTCTTCTGCCTTTTACCCAGATATTCCATTGATAACAGAAAAGTACATCATGGAAGTCATTAACAAAAAGAAAATGTCCATATACACCAAACATACACAATGCATGTGTACATACATGTTTATATATGTGTATGTGTGTCTATAGATCTTGTCTCTATTTTTTCAATTGTGTTTGACTCTTTTGACCCCATGAGATTTTCTTGGCAAAGATATTGGAGTGATTTTCTATTTTCTCCTCCAGTTCATTTTGCAGATGAAGAAACAGAAGTAAACAGTTTAAGTGACTTCTCCATGGTCACACAGCTAATGTCTCCAACTGGATTTGAACTTAGTTCTTGACTCTCATTCCAGTGCTCTATCCACTGCCACCTGCCCCCATCTATGTATCTATATGTATGTATTTTGGTGTATATGCACTCTTTATTTTTATGATATATGTGATATATGATACATGTATAATATATGACATGACACATGTTATATGTGCATATTGCATTTGCATATTTTCCATATCTTTATCTATCTACATCGCTGCTTTGTTTTTTTTTTCATAGTAAGGACATAAAAAATTGTAGATGCTCACCAATTGTTTGGGGAGTGGCTAAAAATTTGTGGTAATAGAACAGAAGTGTGAAAGAGGAATCACAAAATTCCTAAATGCACTTTCCCAGAATAAAATGTTGTTGGGAAAGATTTAAAAAAAAAAGAAATAAAAGTGTGAGAAAACATAAAGAATATAATATTTTAAAACTCAGTCAATATGCAGCCTGCTGGGAACCTTCAGTCTGGATGAGTAGCCTTCATTCCTGTGATGGACTATCTGTGCTGTAAGAAATTATGGCTCTTATGAGTGGAGAAATGCCTGTGAAGACTTCCATTGATTTGATGCAGGATACCATATGCAGAGCCAGGAAAACAACATGCACAGAACACATTGAATGGTGCACATTTACCAGTGACAAGCAAAAGCCCAAAGAAGAGCTCTGAGAAGGGACTTTCCTTCACACCTTTGCAAAGGTCGTGGGGCATCCAAGGGTCTGGAACATTGCATATCAGTGTTTGCATCCATTTTGCTAATTTCTTTTTTATCTTAAATTTTTGTTAAAAGAAATAATTTTTAAGGAGTGGAGAAGGAAAGGAACAGGGGGGAATTCATCTGATGTAAAAAGAAATGGTACAAATAAAACATACTCTAAAAATTGAAGGCAGGGTGTTTCATTTCTTTAGACTTTTTATCTCTAATGCTTGCACATAGTAGGTGCAAAAAAGTGCCTGTAAAATTGAAGTCAAAAGATCTTCCTCCTCTGACCTCTCTCTTGCACTGTACCTCTCTGATGGCTCTTTCAAGCAAGAGGGTGAGCCATAACTCTTTCTGTGTTTGTATCCCATCTCCCCATCCCCATGAACTTTGTGTGCTGTGGCTTGCATGGACCAGATTCCACTTGAACTCAGTATTTCCCCAGTGCCCAGACCTAAGCTCTCTGGATACAGTAGACACTCGATAAATGCATGTTGACTTGAATGTCTCTTTCCACTAATTTCAATGTCTGGGTCTGCACCACCTTGTTGGGAAGAGGATTCAGAGAATACTAAGATGTAATGAATCCCTTTTGACTGAATGCAGCGCTGTGTGACATCATCTAGTATCAGCTTGGTTCTAGGTAGGTGAAGGCCACCTCTTCCTGTCCCGATATTGCTTATGTCACTGAAACTGTCAGCTGGGTACTCAGTCCTTGTGCCCAGACTAGGGAAGACCTTTCCTGTGTCTAACAAGATCAGGATAAAGCTACCCTCATGAGATCCATGCCCCTCCATGCTTGAGGTAAGAGTTGGGTTATATCTAGACCTCTCTGAAAGGAAAAGAAGGCTCAGCTCCTTTTGGAGGGAATTTCTAGTCCTGTGATCGGCTCAGTATTCCAGTAGGCATGACTGGTGGCTGATCATTGACTCCCTTCTTGGGCTTCTCCAGTCTCTCCACTCACCATGCCTGTCTGAAAAATTCACAGTAACGTATTTATGTACTTGCACATTGTAATCTACTGTGTTCCTCAAGTTGTGCAATATTTCTCTGAATCATATTTTAATTTTTATGTGACTCTAGTGTTCATAAAATGTGCTTATACCCTCCAGCTTAGAGGATAGAGTTTGGTTTTCTCTATTTTCTAGTGAGTCTTTTTAGACTGGGGGTGGGGGGAGATCAGGAAAAGTTTATCCCACAATGTCTCAGCTCAATCTGTGGCTATTACTGTCCCTGCTTAATACCTTTTTTTTCTAAACAAAACAACTAAATTGTTAATTTTAAAGTGACAACCCTGAAGGATGATGGGTCAAATTTCCTCAGACAACCAGTCTGCTTCTACTGATTTCCCTCTTTTTGGGCTTTGCTATTCATTTTCCACCTCATGGTTAGCCTGCCCTGAATACATGATATTGTTAAGAAATACCTACAAAATATTTATTACTGGGGAAGTTATTTTATCAGTAATTGCATCTTAGTTAAAAAAAAACTTTAATGTTTTTTTGAAATAATTAAAAACATCATTTTGCTTTTGATCATTGGGGGATTCAAACCTCTATTTAATCATGCGATGCTTTTTTTATGATTTTTATCCTTGTGTTATAGCAATCGTATGGTGGGTTTTATCTCGTCTTTGTACTTGCAATAACATATTATTTGACCATGAATCACTTTAATGGATTGAAACATAAGCATGTGAATTGAAAAATAGATACATTAGTCAAATCAATAAATAAATATGAAAATATATTTCTACTATGAAAAACCATCTTGGCTACTGTGTCCTCCAACTTGGACAGAGAGAGCTGAAATATATGGCTGTGAAATATGGCTCACCATGTCAACTAGCCACTGCCTGCAGCCTAAAAGGAATTTTGAGCACTGAGTGAGTAGTATTTCATCAACAAAATCATAAAATAAAGACATTAAAATGAAGGGATGATTGAGTGCTGCAGGACGTTTCTAAAATCACCCTTCAGTCTGAGGCTGGAGTAGTTCAGCATTAGGAATTGCATGCTCTTCATGACAATTTGCTTACAAATCACAGCAGCCAGCATTAACGAGTCGGGCGGGTAAGCAGACTGGCCTTGTTGGTGAACCAACTCCTAGTGACTTTTGTGGTCAAGCATGGAAGAAGTCCATGTCACAGCTTTAGTCCAGGAAACTGGAGACTGTTCCAGCTGCCCTCTCGGGGGCAGGTGTCTTTGGGAACGAGATTCCCAATTTGTGACCTGACTCACAGCTACTTCTGGTCACCAGCCAACTTGATGAGAGGAAATTCCTATTTGTCCTTCCCAGTGCGCCATGTCTAATAGCCTTCCATCTACGTTGTTTCCCCCAGCAGAATGGGAGCTTCTTGAGAACAGGAATTGTGTATTTGCTTCAACAATGCTTAGCCCATCGTAAGTGTGCAATGATTGAAGTGTCATGGGATATTTAGTCAGTACCTTGTGCAATGTAGCATGTACTTATTTTGGTTTGGGCAGTTGCATAGTGAAATACAGAATGCATGTCTTCTATTAAGCAATGCCATATAAAATACAAACATTGCCAATCACTTGACTTTCACAAAAACTATGGATGGAGGACAGTGTAGGCAATCTTTATTTACGTTTACTTACACAATAGTGTTCATTGTTTTCAGGAATACTGAGATTCAGCTGCCAATTGTGAGTTTGCTTTCAATTTGGTTGTCCTGGGTATTAGAACATCGTGGCTGGCCCTGGAGTGAAGTTGTGAAGATGCATCTGCCTCCCCCTCCTTGCAGAGGCCGGGGGTGATATGCATGAATGTCATTTATATCAGAAGCAATTGATGTATTGAGGTCAGGGGTGGGGCCATTTTTGTGTTTTAATCCTCATTAGCACAATATCTGGTGTCACTTAATAAAAACAATCTTGCTGTTTGCTTATTTGCGGAGTATTCCCTGATCCTAATGCAGTTCCTGTATTTATGTGTAGTAGGTGTTTGAGAAATATGTATTGATTTGGAAGGAAGGGGAGGGACATATTTAGAAAGAAAGGTAATATATAAAAAGGATAACAATGACAAAATTAATAAGGAAGAAGAAACCTATGGCAAAGACCTGGTTGCCTCTCCTAAAATGTTTTCTTGGATTTTTGGTGTCAAAGATTAAAAAAAAAAAATGAAACAAGGGTGAAATATGGAAATGAAATACAGGAAGGGTATCTATAAATTGACTTGCAAGGGGATTCAAAGGTCTTCTGGTCCATTCCCCAACACTGTACCCGCCTCCTTGTCCATTAGAAATCATTACTGTAGGCTCTGAGCACAACAACCCTTATGGAGGTTCTAGCCTGGAGAAATCACTGGGGTTCTTGTTCTAGGACCTTGAGGCCCCTGTACGCCATAACCTAAGGGCTTGTGATAGAAACAGAACTCTTGATCTCCTTTCCAGGCTCTATTGATTTCTCTGGAAGGCATTCATTTTCCAACCTTTCTTATGATTCAGTGCACTGCCCTGTTTTCTCCGCTTCTCTGCACACATCCAAATAGCCAGCCTGGGAGCCCAACAGGCAACATATTGGGACGCTCCTAGGAGCTGGAACTGAGATGATCTGGAAAACCATGAGATTAGCCATATTGTACTCTGAATGTCTAGACTAGATAAGTGCTTACTGGGAAGTTTGGAACAGGAGAAAAAAATCACTGGCTTTAGGCAGCATCTTTGGGGCTCAGTTTTCTCCTCCGTACAATGAGAGATCAGACTGCATGATTTCCCACATACCTTCCAGACCCTGGAACTTTCTCTCTGCTTCCTAAGGTGTTTGTTGAGGTGTCCTACATGGATGTGCAGGGATGCAGGAGGGGGATGGGGTAGGCCAGGTGCCTTCAGAATGGACAGTTGCCTTTAATAGACTCCCAGGCTAATCTGTGTTGCCACTGGGGTCAGGCGCTCCACTTCCCCCTCATCCTCCTACCTTAAACTGCTAGTTACAGGAGGTTGGACTGAAAATGGACTAGAAGGGCCTTGGGCATATCCCTTCACCCTTGCTGGAGAATGTCTCTCTTAGAAGGAGCAGCTTTGGGGGCAGCTAGGTAGCCCAGTGAATAGAGCACTGGCCCTGGAGTCAGGAGGACCTGAGTTCCAATCTGACCTCAGATGCTTACCACAAAAACTAGCTGTGTGACCTTGGGCAAGTCACTTAAACCCCAATTGCCCTCCAAAAAGAAAAGAAAAAGGAGTAGCCTGCCCTTTGTGGTACTTCTTTGTTCATCTCCAAATATCCTCAACATCTCTCTGAAGAGTCCTCAGGCCTGCTGCATATCTTGTAGCTGTTTAGGGGGACTCCACTGGCCCATTCCCTGGGACCTAGCCATCTGTCTGAAAGGCCTATGCCCATAGGCCATTTGGCCCAAAATCCCACTCCTAGTCAGGATGCTGGCCTTCCCTGGCAGAGACTATACTGGCAAAAACACATCTTTCCACACTACATGGTTGGAGGGAATTGGCTGGACACTCAGGGGCTGAGTCATTGGCCAACAAGCCCCAGTTCATAATACCCATGCCTAATTGCTTGTGGTTGCTATTCAGTCTGACCTACCTCTATAGGGCTGACTTAATGAAAACCACCCTCAACCGAGACCATCTATAGCTTGACAGGGGCTAGAAATTTGACAGGTGCCCAAGAACACTCAGTAATGCTGGGGTATCCTTGGGGCCAAGCAGAGGACTCTGCTCAGTGACCCTTGGCTGTCCTTGGGGGCCAGCACGGGATGCTGCACAGTAATCCACAGGTCTACCTTGCCCTCTTTTTCTCTTTTGGATAGACCCTTTTGTCCCTGGCCGTGTCCTCAACAGCCAAGAAATTCTTGAATCCCAAATGTGTTGACACTGTTTTCAGGGCAAAGGGTAAATAACCTACTCGAGAGGAATTTTCATTTGATGCCACTAACAATAATGGTGGTGCCTTATTTAGATTTCACTCCCCTAACAATAGGAAGGCTCCTCTGAGGCCTGGGTTCTTTTAATTTTGATTATGAAACTGATGGGATCTACATGAACCCAGGTTTCTCTTCATCATGAAAAGAGCTCATGAATCCAATTACATAATTTTCCATGTATTTAAAGCTGTTTATTTGCCCAAGCCTGAATTGTTTCTCCAGAAACCTCAAGGTCATCTATTATACAGCGCCCCATCTGAGCGGCCGCTCCGAGAGGAGCCTGGGCAGCAGCATCGGCTGTATTTCTTGTGTCCCCATCCTCATTCCCTGAGTGTGAAAACTTTATTGCTCATTATCTACTGGGCTGTGATGAAGTGACAGATGATTTATTGGGAGCCCCAAACTGTGTTTCAATGGTGAACATTTTTATCCTTCTGTATTGCAGCCCTGCCAACCCCTTCTAACTGCTGAGACAACAAATAAAGAAACTCAATGTTGGAGGGCCGGTGACGATCACTCATAAACGGCCACGTTCCCAAGCCCGCTCCACTCCTAATTTGATTCAATTCCCTTTTGTTGCTTAAAAATTCAATTTGTTTAATTGAGCTGTTTGACAGTAAAGGCGGAATCCCGGGCATTTTAACCATTCACATTAAATTTCTCTCCACATCGTACTTTTATTAATGAGCTTCAGAGAAGGTTGCTTTAATTTAAACGTGGTGACCTCACAGGCTTATAAAAAGATCTCTGGGCTTTCGTTCTCAAGGCAGAATTAAGGCGAATCAATGTGAGGCCAGGCAGGGGACAGTAGCTATTTCTTCTCAAGCAGGGAGCACGAAGAAAGTCAACCTGGGCACTGACATTGGATTATTAGCAGGCTTGCATTCACTTGTGCATGGGGGTGGGCACATGTGTGTCTGCCCTCTTTCTTTTTCCCTTATTTTTCATCAATGACATGGGGGGAGAAATGATCGCTTTGCAAAGTCCCACCTCAAAACAGTTAAAGAAGCCAATGTCTCTTCACCCATTTCCGATGGGAGGAGGAATGAAGCCCGATAATGTATTGCCCATTGTCTGTTTTTTACAGGTTACTTGGTTATTGACATTTAAATAGCTGAACAGCTTTTCCTTTAGGATTAATAAGATACACAGAAACTGGTGTGCGATTTTGAAGGTTTACTAAACTTTAATCTGTAAAATTTAATAGCGATCTCCAAGTCATTACGGGTGTGTGGAACGCCGTGTGCCTTTCCAAACACTTTTTCAGCAATGAATTATGCTGGTGGAATGGGGTAGCTGTGTATCATTACGTCCAGGTAAATGCCAGGATGATGACATAATTGGTAGTTGGGAATAAAATACAACCCCTGTAAAATGTTACTAAGGTAAGTGCAGAAGGATTGTAATTCATTATACATAAACATGACTCCTGGTTATTTATCATTTGGTGAAATATAGAATAACTTGATGTTGCCAGGCATTGTTCTCCCCGGCCTTCACGACCGTCCTTATTCAGCTGAGGAGCCTTGGCCCACTTTGGAGAGGGCTAATTTCCTTTATCTTCCCATTTTCCGAGAACGAATTTTAAGTCGTCTTCCTAGTGCTGGAGAGTGTGGCGTCTAGAAACGCTATGTCCTAAAAAAAATGGCCTTGTTAAGAATGATATCCTGCCGATTTCAGACAGTGATAAATTTACAACTTTGGATTAAAGGTCAGATGGCTTTTTCAGCCATTAGGACGGCCCTGTTCCATGATACCCGACTCTGCGAGGAAATCCGTTTTTGCACCCTGATGCCTGTTATGTTAGTCTCAGCTGAAGACAGAGGCATGGCAATTGTTTGGAAGCCCCAAAGCCCATTTTCTACCTGGCCAGCCTGTAACTGTGCTGGCCCTGGGCTATTATTTAACTTTTAGCCTCTTGTTCACACAGCACACATGCATAAAAGCACCATCCACTGCATGCCGAAGAAAATCTTAGTAATGCTTATTTTAAGCTGTTGGCTATATGACCTGGTTTGTGTGATTCTGGGTCTTTTCTGGGGGAGTCTTTTTCTCTGAGACATTTTGTGGTGGCTCTTTTGAGCTCAGTTCTCATGAGTTGGGCCTTTAACTTGGTGCACAAAAGGCCTTGGTCAGAGACTTTCTTTTGGTCATTCTTTTTGGGTGCCTAATTCTACAATATTTTATCACCCTTTTCCTGTATGTGCCTACCAGGCTCTTGTCAGATGTGAGATGAACGGCGGTATAAGGACGAGATATCTCTCTTCCTCATAACCATCTTGAGCTTCAGTGTATGATGAATTATCCTTCCTGTCACTCGGAAATTCCCCTCTCCTGCACTTAAGGCTGGCAAAATTACACCCCAGTCATAACGGAGAAAAGCTCGGAGGTGACAGCTGCAAAGAACATGGAGAACACTAGGCCTCTGGCAAATCAGCCCTTCTGAGTGGGGTGAGGGCTTCTCTAATGGACTTCCCTTCCCTCACTGAGTCCCATTGTTCCAAGCTGGGATACCAGCTATGCACTGCTTAAAAGCAGAGGAAAGGGGACAGAGACACACTCAGAAGAATTTGACCTCAACCCACCACTCCTTTAGGTGAATGGATAGAATGGCTCCTAAGGAGGTCAGGGCCCAGAAGCCTGGTGGGAAATGAAGAAACAAGGGAGAAAAAAAAAATCCTCTCCTCTAAAGTTATTTCTCCCTATTATCCCACTTCTAACATACAATCTACATGATTCGCTCACTTACTCACTTATTTGTTTATTAATTTATTTACTTATGCATTCACTGATCTATTCATTTCTCTCTTTATTCATTCACCTACTTTTTAATTCATTCTCATCAAGACTTTCCTGAAAGTTCAGGAGTCCTATTCACATGACAACAAAGGAAAGGCTTTGGAGGTCAAGGTTTCAGTCTTAAGCTCACCTTCCAGCATCCTGATTGGTCATTAGCACTAGGCTGGCTCAAGGAGCTTCTTTTGCTGAGGGAGAGATTAGAATGTAAGCCCAAGAGGGCCCAGATTCTTCTGTCTTTGTATTCCCAATTCCCATCCCTCTGCCTGCACTGAGTAGATGCTTTTTTTTTTTTCTTGCTTACTTGAATTAAATTAAATTAAAATAAAAATGTGTAATGGGTGGGAGGGTGGGTGGTGACCCAGAGCCTGCAGAAAGACACCTTGCCTGCTTCTAGCTGACCACATCTATGGGACTCAGCCTTGAGGGTGGCGTGGATTTTGAGGAAATGAAGCAATCCCCAGTTTGGCTGCTAAGGCAGAGGAACTAATGACTTGTTATATCTTTAAAAAAGGTTTCTCTGTTTCTTATCCTCTCTCTTCCTTTAATTCTCCAGGAGGCATCACATTGCTCTGAACCTTTTTTTTCAGAGAGTAGGTGGACGGACACAGGTGTACTGATAAAAATATTTAACAACAGGCTTTTTGAAGATTTAGTCAATCGGTATTATGTACATTTTCTGCATCACTGTCTTAAGTCTAGAGACCTTCGATAAAATAATCAACCAAGCTCCCACCATGGCCCGGCTCACCAGACACCAGAGACTTTGAAGTGAATGGGGCAGAACTGAGGCAGAATGGAAAAGCCCCCATCAGCAGGACTGAACGGGACTTCCTATGCTGATGGTTTGGAGTAATATTGGCCCAACGGTGCGACCGTGATTATGGCTGTTATCGCTTGTTTATTTAACTTTGTTTATGTAAAGTAAATGCTGAGTACTCTGCACTTAGCATCTTTTTGTGTACAGGAAATAAAGCCACGTGCCATTCCTGATTCATAGTATACATTGAGTGCTTTTCTACTCTCTACTATGGGGAGACTTGTGGCATGAGCCAGTGTGGCCTGACCTTTAAATCATTCCCCTTCCCTCACCAGGTACAAGGATGGGGATTGAAAAAGTCAAAGAACATAATAAAGGGGAGCCTAGCTCTTCTCCTTAGAAGTGACCCAGGATTAAGCCTAGTCCAGAACACTGGTTAGTGAATAAGGGTTAGGCATGTGTATTCCAGACCCTAGACCCTAAACTATATATAACCATCAAAGGAGACAGATATAATAGGTGTTTAATATATGGAAAGCACACAACTCCATTTGAGGTCAGAAACCTGAGTTTCATTTTGGGTTTTGCTACTTATACTCTTGTGACCTTGGTGAAGTCACTTCCCTATATGGGCTTTAGTTTCTTTCTTTGTAAAATGAAGATGTTGGGTTAGTTGACCTCTGAAGTGGATTCTAGCTCTGAAATGAAGTAATTTTGTGACCCTGTGGATAAAAAGGGCTATTTTTAGAGCCTGTGATATAAAAGAAAGAATATGGAATCTGGAGTCATGTTCTGGGTTCAAATTTCACAGCTTACTTATTGTTTGTACGAGAGGAGTTTCTTTGTAACTCAGTTTCTCTCTCTGTAATTTGAGAGAGTTGGACTAAATTTCAAAAATTCCTTTTAGCCCTAGTCTATGATTTCTAGATTAGCAGAATGGACAAAGAAGTGGGGTTTTGAGCTTTGCTCCTAGCAACCAAGAAAAGGCCTGAGGACCCAGATTGTGACTGACACCAGAAAATTTAAGGTGGGGGATATTTTGGCCTTGTGCCTCCTTTTGTATATACAGTGAATAAGTGGGAGAACATCAGAGGGCAGGAAGGAAAAAAAGGGTGAGCTCCCAAGCAGGGAATGGGAAGTGACATTGAGGCCCCAGCAGTTCTCTTGTCTTTGCAATGGCGGCACTGCTTCCACTGCTTCTGGCAGCAAACTTGACGGGAATTCTGGTCCGGAGATGGATCTTGTCCATGTCCTCCCTGAATCCTACAAAGAGTAACCTGCTTCTTTTTACAGTGAGTGAGTGTCAGAGGAGAGCCTAGACTGTCTACCTGCTAGCCTTCCCTCTTTCTGCAATAGCAGCCCACATTCCTTCATTCTAGATCACATAGACAAATGTCATTAGATGTTCAGCAGATGTGGCTGCTGATAATCTTAGAGTAATATTTGTTTGGCTAATTCAGTGTGTGTCCTTCTTTGGTTTTTCCTCCCCCTTCTTCATTCCTGACATATGGTAAACTATTTTGATGGCAGAGAATATATTGGTTTTCATTCATTCATTCATTCATTCATTCATTCATTCATTCATTCATCTATCAAGTTTCTGTCCTTTCTCTTTCTGTGATATCTAACATTGATGTGGCATTTTAACTTTGAAAAAATACTAATTTATTTGATCCTTTCTGCAAATTGCTTGCTTATTCATCTATTTAGTCACTCCATCTCTCCATTTCTTTGTTTATGTGTGCATTTATTGGGGAGGAGGTGATTTCCCACATCAAGTGCCCCAGTGTTCTCCTCGTATTAGTCTCTTGACACTGATGACTAACCCAGAACCATTTTGTATGATATGAGAGAATAAAAAGCCTGATGGAGATGAAGAGCTGATGCTTCTGTGGTTGCTAAGAAATGGAAACAAAGATGATGGTACTCATTGATTGGACAGTAACTAAGTGCATGGGCCACATCAATATCACGGGAGATTATTTTGTGATGAGAAAAGATGAATAGGAAGAATTCAAGGAAGTCAGCAAAGACTCATATGAAATGATGCAGCACGAAGTAAGCAGAACCAGGGGAGTAATTTGCACAATGGCCCCAAAATTTAAAGAATGAAAAAATAAAATGATAACAAAAGACTAAGCCAAAAAAGGATTGAAGGTTGTAAGTTTGTCATGATCAACTTGGACCCAAAGAAATGAACTAAGCTTGGTGATCTTAGAAAAAATATGGAGAGACTTGCACAAAATAATGAAGAACAAAATGAAAAGGACCAAGAGAATGTCATATTTAATTTGTTGTTTTAAGAACAACTTTGAGCAATTAAGACATTTTGACTATTATAAATAGCCAAATGAACTACAAAGGACATATGAAGGAAGATGCTGTCTGCATCCAGAGAAAGAACTGACAAATAGATGTATGTATATGTGTGCATGTATTATACATATATATACATATATATACACACACACACACATATCTGTGTTTAATGATAGCCATCTCTAAGGCAGAGGGAGGCGAGGGAAGGGGCAAAAAGGAAGAAAAAAGAAATTTAGATGACAAATTCATTATATATTGAAAAGAATAGCAAGTTGTACATAATGCATTTGCAGTTTCATGTACAATCATCTTTTTATTCTACTATGTTATGAAAATGCTTGTTTTGTTAAAAAAAAGAAAAATGAAAAGCCAATGAATCTTCCTCCCCATTTTGCAGATGAGGGAAACTATGGGCATGGAGCATTGCATATCATTTTCCTTCCTTCCTTCCTTCCTTCCTTCCTTCCTTCCTTCCTTCCTTC
>NW_027186352.1:6375507-6434557 GCF_028583685.1 Petaurus breviceps papuanus
CATGTGGTAACTCTCCTCCCACTATAGTAGAATGTAAACTCTGCAAGGGTAGAGACCTTCTCGCTTTTATACTGATATCCCTGTCAGTCTCTAGTGATTGGCACATAATAGGTGCTACATTAATATTTGTAGACTATTTGTATGTAGTCAGAGATAATGATAAGCACTTGTATTTTTCTGAAAGCAGTAATTAGAGATTTTTGAATGGACACATAAAGGATGCTATAATAGCAAAGAAGATATTGGAAGTAACAGAAACCCAGGATGAGAAATAATAGCAAATACAGACCCAACCCCATGCTATCCCTCATTGTTTTCCCAGTGGAATCTAGAACTCTTTAGGATGGGCAATCACCCCAAGGGGTCATTCATAGAATCAGGGGTTTTCATGTTATGGGAAAAAAAAAGTAAATGGGACAACACAGAAGAAGCAAATGGGAAAGAGATGAGTTTTTCCAGGACATTTGGATGAGACAGTGTGAGGAAGATTGGGATTCTGCAGTAGGAAGAAGTGGGAGAAAGACATTGGTGATGTTTTATCTAATGCATTTCCACAAAGGAGGGATTTCTTGAAAGCAAAACTTCCATCTGACAGCTGGAAAGAAGCATCTGAGTTGGACAATGAAATAAAAAAAAAATAATAAAGCACGGCGACCCTCTAGAAAGGAGGAGCTAAAAACTGGAGCTCTACGTATCGTCCCAATCTCCAATTCTTCTTGCTCCCTGCCTTCTAATATCAGTCTCCAAGAACTAACTGTTCCTCTCCCGAGCCATGGGTTCTGATGTTCCAGCAGGAGTTCTGAAAGATTGATGCTTAGCATAGGAAAATGATGGAACTTTCCAGATTGGGCCAGATTTCAGAAATCTATCAACTCTTCCCTCTGTTTTTGTCCCTGTCTTGCTTCTCTTTATCTGTGTCTGTCTGTCCATCTCTGACTGTCTGCTTCTCTGTATATGTCTGTTGGCTCTATCTCTCACCATCTCTGTCTCTGTGTCTCTGCCTTTGTGTCTCTATCTCTCTCTGCCTTTATCTGTCTCTGCCTTTGTGTCTGAGTCTCTCTCTCTGCCTTTGTGTCTGAGTCTCTCTCTCTCTCTCTCTCTCTCTCTCTCTCTCTCTGTTCCTCTCTCTCTTTTGCTGCATTAGCAATGTGCAGAAGGTGCCAGGATTGCGAGGTCCATAGAACAAGGACGATTTGGTGTTTTCAGCCTGCCTATAAAACAAAGATACTTTATGTGTATGGCAACAATGGTGTATGTTTAGCAAAATAATTTAGCCTCATCATGGCACACAGGTAGGCAATAGAGAAGCTGTCTTTCCTATTGTCTTGTGTTTATTTCTAACCCTCATTGGTCTCCAGATAAGTGATGGAGAATTTTCTGTCCCCTGAAGCCCCAGGCTGGCAGACATGTTCTGGGTCATAGAACAAGGATGTCTGATCAATACATTTGAAAGCAAACCCGAACCTTAGAAATGCAATTGCTGACATCGATGTGCCAGAAGGATGCCACTAAATATTCGATGGGGCCCTGGGTGGCGATGTCACCGGCAAGCCAAGGAGAAGGCTTTGGACAGCTGATGTCAGCTCAGGTCTGTGATCAGGCATTTGTGGGTTTGGAACCCGTGCTGGGATTTGGATGCATTTCAAGAGCTTGCTCTGCTCCTCATGCTGGGCAGGATATTAGACAGACGGTCAGATCCGTCATTTCTGTTGATCTGAGGGGCAACCTAAGCATCAGAACAATTGAGCTAAAGGAATCTTATATTGAGTCAAAGATTAAGGGATCCCTGTTACAATGAGCCTCACATCTGTTCACCAAGGTAGCCAAGGAATCCACCTGGCTGCACTTGGTTATGTATGGGCATATCTGAAGCCTGTTTTCTCTGCCATCCTCCCTCCTCATTCTTCCCTCTCCCTGGCACCCCCCCCCCCCCATGCCAACCACCTTTCCCAGGTTCCATTCTCATCAGGCTTTACTCTCAACTCTTTGTTAATCAAGTCACTTTGAAGGAAGTGGCTCCCCCTCAACAGTGGTCTTCCAGCACAGGGTGGGAGGCCACCGCTTGGTAGGCAGATAGTGGTTACAGGGGGTGGACCAGGTGGGTGCAAATTTTCCTTCAGATTCTAAGTTCTGCCATTCCAGGCTTAGATTTCAGAGCTTTAAGCCTTGTACCTCTCACTGTATTTCTGGGGTAATGGAAAACCTTAATCTTTAAGACTCATCAGGGCTGTGGAAAGGCTTGGGGGGGTGGGTGGAGGAGAGAGTGGAATTCTCTTTGAGAACAAGGGATTCCAATGACATGAATGGCTCCAGTTCTGTCTACTTGGAGCTGGTCTTGCCTCCAGCAGCTCAAGGCTACCCATGTCTCAGTCTGCTGGATTCATCAGTCACCAATATAAAGATCATGTCACTTCTTAGACTGGGGGTGCCCTGCATTTTTTTCTGTTGTGGAACCCCTTGGCCATCAGTCGGTGAAAACTCTTCATTACAAAGGAAACAAATGTTATCAAAATACAATGATTGATTTCTTTTTAAAAAGTAAAACAAGTTGGAGCAGTGTATAGAGTGTTAAGTCTGGAATCAGGAAGACATGAGTTTGAATTTAACTTTAGACACTTACTAGCTATATGACCCTGGGCAAATCACTTAACCTGTTTGCCTCGGATTTCTCATCTGCAAAATGGGGATATAATAGCACTTACCTCCCAAGGTGTAATGGGAATGCAAATTTGGAAGATCTTCCCTGCCCCTAGGCTGGAGTGCACCTGGAGCCTGGGGTGGGAGGCTTGTTTTTCAGTAGATACTTCTTGATTGGCCAGTGAGTCAATAAGGTTGTTACATTCTCTGAGACAGGAGAAGGCTATATAAGCCCTGATGTGTAGCTTCGTTTTGGGACTCACTTTGAGAAGTGTTCTGTGATTTGATCTGAATTCTGGGAAGCCGTTGTTGAGAGTCCCCTGGCTTTGAAAAACCCAGATGTGGAAACCCAGATGTTGACTGGGTATGGATGTAATGGTTGGACAGTTTGGAAAGCTGTCTACTTGATCTGTTAATGTCTTGATAATTCTGTCTGTATATTCTGAAGTTTGGGGTGCTGACCTTTTTCCCCTGAACGAGGTAAACGATACATATCTGACTGATTAAAGTAAGCTTGTTAACCCATTTTGAGTTGCTTTCCTTTAACAAAGCAGATCCAAGAACCTGTGTGAGCAGCAAACCCTGAGGACGTGCTTGGGGTGCTTGCTGCTACACAAGGTTATTGTAACAATTCAATGAGATATTTGTAAGTGTTTAGCTCAGTGCCTGGTGTATAGTAGGTTCTATATAAACATCAGCTAATCTCATTATTACTGTTATCATAGATTCCAGCACAAGAATCCGTGGAGAAGGAGCGTGGTAGATGAAGATTGCTGATCTTGAAATCATGATGATCTGTGCTGGAATCCAATCTCACATATTTACTATGTGACCCTTGGCAAGCCATTTCACTCCCCAGAGCCTCAGTTTCCACATGAGAAAATGAAAATAATAATAGCCCCTTCCTGACAGGATTTCTGGAAGGATAGAATGAAAGAATATGTGTAAAGGATTAAAAAAAAGATGTGCCATATAATGTGAAATGCTTTGCCAGAGAAAAATTGGGCAGAAGAAGTAATGAGAAGGGTATGATTAGAGAGATAAGTGACTGGAAATGCAGGTGATACTACTGTGATAAGAGTCAGGGATGACCGACGGAAAGTCTATCCAAATGCTCTTTTGGTAGCCATGCAATGTCCCTGGAGCTAGAGGAAGGCTTATGCATGCTGGGACACTCAGAGAACAGATGGTCTTCAAGGGCACAGAGGCAAGAATGGCCCAGGGGGAGGAGTTGGACATGGGTTGGGGTCATCACCATTGGAGGGCGTATGGCAAAGGTAGTTCAGATCCATTGAAAGAAATGGTACTCATGGTCTGACTGAATCCACTTTTGCCCAATAAGGACTGATGGACTTGAGTTTCCACAACTCTTGGTGAACTAGAAAGCTGGACTCACTTGGCTGATTTCCAGTGGTGTGGTATTGTGGGCATCCAGCCTCTCCCTGACTGCAGAGAGCAGGAGCCAATACCCCCTCCCAGAAATGATGATTTCCCCATTTCAGTGATTGCTGAGCATGTAATATCTTCTCTGTTTGTTGGAGGACTCACTGCTCTGCCAGCATCTAATTCATTAGTCATTAAAGCAGTTTGAAAGGAAGCACAGAGTGTACTAAAAGGTGCTATATAAAACCAAATTAGATGTATTTTAGTGGAAGGGTGCTCAGTCCGTTGTTTCCAAGAAAACCTGATAATTAGGACTGTGGCTTAGTGAGATGGTATAATCTACCTGGGGAAAAATGCTTCTTACAATCATGCCATTCACATAGGCATTTGTAAAAATTGTTTCAATTACAGAGACATATTTTAGGATTGCATAAGTTTAAAAAAAAATCATTGTGGATAGGTTTCCATTCTGAAGTTCTACCTTAATGTGATCAACTACCTTAATTATTTTTTTGGTGGGGGGGAAGTCAGTTTATCAGAGACTGCTTCTGGAGTGTGCTGAGCTCAAAGAGTTGTATTTTATGTGAAAGTTTTATCTATGACTTTTGTTTGTTTACATCACAGTTATTTCCTGATTTCCTTCAATACAATTTACCCCCATTCCACTGAGTGTGCCTTCATTTGGAACAAAGAAAACCGAGTAAGCCAAACTAATGATCACAGCTAGGCTGTGTGTGCAGCTTTACATATCAATAATTCCCTTCTTTCCCAAGGACAGGGATAAGGAGCAGTTCTTAGTACTTTGTCTGAGGTCAAAAGTGATCCCCACCCACCTGTCAGTGTTGCATTCTTTCTGTTGGTGTTGTTTTCACCTTTGCTTAGGGTTTCCTTGTGCAAAGTCGTGTTCTGACCTTTTGTGCATCCTCCCCAGGTATGTCTTGAGACATGGCATAATTAATCCAAACCGCATTATTACCAGCTTTCACCTGGGAGCAACATTTCAACAAGATTCTCAAAAGGTCATTTTACACGTGGATGTTAGGAAGATGTGCGAAGTCAACATGGATCTGAGAATGAACGGGTCCAATGGATCAGTGTCTAGTGGTAGTTTGGAACTCGGAATATCTCTTAAGACAAAGTCCTCCCCCCATGCCTGAGGTGTGAAGAGGAGGCTGGACTTTCCTTCAGTTGTGCATGATTGGGGAATAAATCTCAACATTTGAAAAATACAAAGAAATGAGGGGTGGGTGGTTGTAAAGCCATGCATGAGCAGCTTTCCAGAGGACTGCTGCTGTGAACAGTTTTCAAGGTTCTGATTACATAGTATAGTGTGTTCACTATTTATTCAATAACAAATCAGAGCAAAACATTCATGGAAAATCAAAATATAGCATTCACAATGTGACAGCTTATCACAGAAAATCGAAATACTGCATTCACCATGTTACAACTCAACAACTCATCACTAAAATGATGTAATGGGAATGTAAATTTTTAAGATCTTCCCTGCCCCTAGGCTAAAGTGCACCTGTAGCCTGGGGTGGGAGGCTTGTTTTTCAGTAGATACTTCTTGATTGGCCAGTGAGTCAATAAGGTTGTTACATTCTCTGAGCCAGGAGAAGGCTATATAAGCCCTGATGTGTAGCTTTGTTTTGGGGCTCACTCTGAGAAGTGTTCTGTGATTTGGTCTGGATTCTGGGAAGCCGTTGTTGAGAGCCCCCCCCCCCCCTTGGCTTTGAAAAACCCAGATGTTGATTTGGTATGGATGTAATGGTTGGACAGTTTGGACACTGTCTACTTGATCTGTTTCTCTGTCTTGATAATTCTGTCTGTATATTCTGAAGTTCGGGGTGCTGACCTTTTTCCCCTGAACTAGGTAAATGATACATGTTTGACTGATTAAAGTAAGCTTGTTAACCCATTTTGAGTTGCTTTCCTTTATCAAAGCAAATCCAAGAACCTGTGTTGGCAGTAACCCTGGGGACGCTGGGGTGCTTGCTGCTACGAAAGGCCACATAGTTTTCACCAAAGTGGTCACATAGTTTTAAACAAAGTACATTCACTTAGTCAATTACAAAATCCCTAATTTAGCCACATAGTATAAAAGTCAAAGTTCTCCACCCCTAGGTCACAGTAAATCATAATCTTCTCAGTCAGTACACAGTATCCAAGTAAAGTCTTCTTTTAGCTTGACTCAAGACTGGCTCTCAGCTTCCATGGTTCCTTTTCCATGGTCCCAGCTCCAACTGTTACCTGGGTTCAAAGTCAGGCAGCTGCGCATTCCTTGTCCAGCTCCTTGTCCAGTTCTTCATCCAGTTCCCATTCCATATTGAAGTTCACAGTGTCCAGTCCACCTCAAGTCCTTCACAGTTCCTGTTTCTGGTGAGACAAAGCTTGACAGAGCCACAATAATATTCATAAACATTGCTGGCACCATCATTAATTCATTATTTACCTGTGAAATCAACTCAGACCCACCAACAAGGTCTGAGACCTCAACACAAATTATCAACGCAGAAATCAACATACACTCACAAACAAGAGTTCAGAACAAATCATTAACATAGAAATCAATACAGACCCAGAAAATAGGTCCAAGAGATGAGTGTAAATCATCAGTAAAGTCCCAGGACCTCCAAAATCCTCCTCCAGGACTTCTGTAAACATACAACCAGAAAATCCTCTTTCAGGGCTTCCAGTGAGGTCCCAGAGCTTCTGTGCAAAGTATCACAAACAAACATCAACACAGACAGAGCAGACAGAGTGCTGGGATACCACAAGTTTTCTCCTTTTTGACTGCCACCACAAGAGTCCTCTTCTCAGTTCTGCTGTCTCTAGCCTGGGCCTGTCCTTATATATTGTCATTAGCTCCTCCTCTTCCTATTACAGGAGTTCATGACTTCTAGGGCTCACACATTCTGTTTCTTAACAGACCTCATACAAGGCTTAAAAGAAATTTGAACTGAAACAAGGTGTTAATTCAATAGCTGAAACAAGGTGTGAACTACTTCTGTGATTGCCATTACACTGGGAGGAGCCCAGGTCCAAAAATTAGGGAACTTGCTCGTGCCCTCTTTTAGTTCTTTGACACTAGGCAAGTCACTGAACCTTTCTGAGCATGAATTTCTTCCCCTCTAAAATGGAAATAATATAATACATCCCACTGCCTTCAAAGGCTCACTGTGTGTGCTGTTCAGTAAAGTCATGGAAAAAAAACAGGACTCTGAATGCTGGAAAGCAGGAAGATGATGAGTAGGTAAAGCATTAACAAAGACAAAATTGACACAAATGAATAACAAGATGGCACCTGAGTTCACTCATCTGTCCTCCACACAAGCCACGTTGATATCAAGCCTAATCAGGCCATTCTCCTACTTAGCCTGCCAGAAGATGATCCTGCTGGCCCAGCCATCCCGTCTTTGCAAAGAATGTCCCCTGGGCTTCCAGTGCTCCCTCTCTCCTCATCTTCTACTCTCTGAAAACCCTGTGGTCTCCCTTCCAGCTTAAGCCCAGGTGTCATAGCCCATATCAAATCTTTCCTAATTGCTGCTCCCCTCCACAGTTTGGGATAGACTTCTCTGTAGAGATTGCTTTGCTCTACTGTTCCATTCCAGCAGAGCAGGGGCTTCCTGAGGGCAGAAACACTTCCACTTTTGTCTTTGGAACTCTCCCTACCATGGTGCCTGGAATTTTTTTTTCTAACTTGAACTGACTTCACTGACATATTAGTTTCCTGGTGAGAACACTTCTGTGCCTTAGCTGATCAGCAACATCTCTGCAGAATGGAGTACTTGAGAATTGCCCAGAGCAATGAGAAGCTAAATAATTTCACCATGGTCACAGAGCCAGAATGAATCCAAAACCAATCTTGCACCAAGGTCTTTCTGACCCCAAAGCCAGCTCTTTATCCATTAGACAACACTGCCTGGCACATGGAACGTGATTAATAAATCCCTCCTTGAATTGAATTCATTTTAATTGTATTGAATCCAGAGCCCAGAGCCTAAAGCCCAGGCTTCAAATGTCAACCCTAAGTAGACCAGGGAGCATCTCTTTAGCTTGATGTGAATTGTTTTGACTTGGAATTTCTCAGTGTGGGTGAGTAAAAAATCACATCAGGAATAGCATTTTAGTGTGTGTGTGTGTGTGTGTGTGTGTGTGTGTATTTAGTAACAACAGTCTCCTTAACCAACGGTGGCAGATAGCCAGAGGAAAAAGCGGTGTTAATGAGGCTCACTCGAAATGGAATGAGCCCTGGCCTGACAGTTCGCCGTTGTCTCATTGGCATTGGATTGAAAAGGCAGGTGGTGGCACTGGGCTGCCTGATCCCCTTATATAATGATGAAAGAAGAGTGATGGGTGAAAGATTCAAGGACCACTGAAGAAGTGCCCAAGGGAGGGAGGCAGTAGAGGGCTGGGAGAGAGAACAGGGCCCACCAGTCAGGCAGTGCCACTTCCTTTCACGACTGCAGGGTCCACAGTGGGAAAGGACAGCAGCTGCTAGGGCAGAATCCAAGAGCTCTCAATAGCTGGCAGTGAGATGAGTGGACTGACTCAGGAGAATGCCATGGATTTTCATCTGGCCAATGGGAGATGCACAGTGGCAAAGAGGTCTCTGGGGTTTGTGACTCTTAACAGAGGCAACTGTCCAGGATGGATGGTCCAAAGAGGAGGAGATGGCTAGGTAGGGAAGGAAGACATTTTCTAATCTCTTCTCATATCCTTGTGTGTCAGTTTGGAGTCCTCAGATATCGATCACACACTAGCTTGGCTCAGTGGGTGATCCAGAATCTTTGTGGTTGTCTGCTTCCCTCTTTCCCTACTGGGCTACCTTCCTTTTGTTAGCTCAGTCCTCTGTTCCCCATTACCCCATCACAAGGTAAATGAGGGAATACAATCCAATTTGTCTACCTGTGGACAGATGTGGTGGTCACTCTGCTTGGGGAAGAGGCATATTGACTGAGATGGGCTTTGAAGAATGTCTGGGAAAATCTCAAGAGGCAGCTACCAATGTACTGTCAAATATCTTCCACATGGCCACCAAGGGAAGCATGTGGACCTCTACCAAGCTAGGGGCACAGAGTGGAACAGAGAGAATTTAAATTGCATGGTGGAAACAATGTTGTTTGCTTAATGCTGAGACAGCCAGGAGGCCAGAGGAGCTAAGAGGTGATTATAGGGCTTCTATGTGTAACCGTGGCCAATGTTGGCTTTGAAATCAGAGGGGCTGGGTCTAAACCATATCCCTAATACTTACTTCATGTGTGATCTTGGGAAAATCATCTCTCTTCTCTGGACCTCAGTTTCCCCATCTGCCAAGTGAAGGAGTTGGACTAGAATACTTCTGAGGTTTCTTCTGTCTCTACTTCTTTGATTCTTTGTGATCTTTAACTATGGAGAAGCAAGCTATCTCTAGGAATAAGGAAGTGGGGTCCCTCAAAGAGAACACACACTGGGTCAGCCTCTTCAGGGCTAAGATTGTCTCAGCAGGGACAATATGAAAATGGAGATCTCTGTCTCAGCAGGAGAGTCAAAGGATTCTTGAGGCCAGGGAAGAAAGGGAACAATTCTATCACTGTTACCAGGTGACATAAAATCACCTTTCAGATTCCCCTGCAGCACCAAATGGAAAACAATAGGCTTTACCAGCATGTGGTAGTAAGGTTTTGCCTAACTCCTGGCTTCCTTCACTGATGTTTACCCATGAAGGATGGGCTTTTCTGAGGATTTTCTGCGTATTTGGCTCTTTACTCATAGATCAAGTTGAGCTCATGGGGGAGTGATCAATTTCAGTTAATATTAAAAATTAGTCCAGGTCCATTGTTGAGAAAAATGATCTTCTGTAGCTGCTCGCTGCTATTTCAGAGTAATGAGCTGAAAGGAGAATAGCAATCTTTCTCTGAAGCTTGGGATTCTTAGATTTGCAACCTATCTCCCTAATGGGGGAGATCCAGCAACGTCCCCTTCAGAGTTAAATGGTAGTGTTTAAAAAGAAGCACTTGACATTAATAATTTTTAGGCTTTTGATTAAATAACTAAAATGCATTATTATGGGGTTAATAATTACTGCAGATAGGTTTGAATTTTGACCATTCCTCTGCATGATCATGGCACAGAGGCAAAATTTCACTCATATATTTGACTTAAATGATAGTCTTCAGGGATTCAATAGAGAAATTATAAGTTCTATTGCAATTTACATGTTAAGTTCTGTAACCCCGTGATAGTTCAACCATTTGTTAAAAAAAAAAAGAAAGAAAGAAAAAAAACAGTAGGTGGTCTGGTGGTCTCATATTCAATGAATAATTTTATTTTACATCAGGCAAGAGGTCCAGTGGAATGTTTCATTACATTAGAATTTCTCCAAGTGACACACACCTGATAATTAAAAGTGTTAACGTTTCCTAGTATTCTTAGTTTTGCTAACCAACATGGCTCTATCTTGCTAAAAGGCGAGTGCGTGAGCACACGTGTATGTGGGAGCAGGGCAGCAAAGCCAGCACATCAGACCAGTGGCTATGTGCTGCAATTGGCTCTGTCAGGCCCTCCCCCCCCCCACACACACATGACCAACAGAATTCCTCTTTTCCCCACAATCACTTGGAATGGTTCCTTAGCACTTGACTTTTTGAGAGCTCTCCCGAGTCATTTAGCATGTTTCTTTACATCCAGTGGCTCACTTTCACTTCTTTTAAAATTCCTTTCAATGGGTTTAAAATATCTCCCATCTCTACCCTGCTTCTTTATTCATCTTGCATTAGGCTCATTAGCCAGGCTACTCTGGCACATATCAATACCAGTGAGGAGGGCTGCATTGTGAACACAGCTCCTTGTCTCCTCCACAGCACAGGCTCAGAATTACCCATGCCATCAGGGATCCGAAAATACCTATCTTGCCCATGGGCACCTGTAGGGTCTGCCATGTACTGACATTATTCTTAGACATACTGCCTAGTACTTCTAGGAATGGTGTCCCAGCAACAACCAATCAGTATCCAGCTATGATCCAGGGCCACTGTACCCATTGGGGAAGGGACTCCTACTTCTGGGAAACATTGAAAAAAATACCTCCCTCCTCTGTTCAAAGCAGTGAGGGAATGAAAGCGACAGGCGACAATGGCATCCATTCAAAAGTAGCAGGAGCTCCTGGGAACAGCGGAGTGCATCAGGCAGTTTCAGAAAGACTCCCTGTCAAGTGGAACGGCCTTTCTGCTTCTGGTCGGAAACAGTCCCAGAGTGACGGACGAACTTCTGGCCATAGAACAAGTGGGGCTTTGGCAAGGGGATGGGAGAATGCTTACTTCGGGGGTTGCAGGGAGGCTGTTTAGGACATTTAAGGGGAGGGGTACTTCTTGTTTTGTGTGGCTTGTTTTTTAAGGAGTAGATATTAATAACAACAATTATAATGATGGTGATGATAAAGATGGATTAAAGCTCAGATAATCCTACAAAACTTCTTCTGTGGATATTCTTGTGCTCTCCATGTAGCTTCCTTATCACACTTATTAACCAAATGTTGCTCAAGGATTTTACTCTTATGGACCTCTTGAATTCCCTTTACTGGAACCTGGCTTTAAAAAGGAAAGGAAGAGCCAAGGAGATGATCCTGGGTATATGCTGGAGGAGAATAATAGTGCATCATATCAGTGGTTACAGCAAATTATTGGGAGTTGAGTTATTAATGATTTTCCTAAATGAGATCCATGATTTTCTTTTGAATTCAGAGGGAAAGAGTCAGAAGTTGTCTCCATTGGCCAGTGGAAGATGGTAGGACTGTCCCAGTCTCTCCATGAGCGGCCACTGACTCTTCTTTTCACACCTCCAAAACATGTCTTTACCAACTTGAGGGGCCACCCTGAGAGATTTTACCAAGCATCCAGAGGGGAGACACAGGGATAAATGAGTGGCTTCAACCAACCTCCTCCTCTCTGCCTTGTTCCACTCTAAAGGAGTGGGTGGATCATCTGTGGACAGTTTGGACTTTTTTCAAATGCTAATTCCAGAAGACTGAACTTGTGGAAATAACAAAATCATGAAAGTATAAGAGAAGAAGGAGAAAGAAAGAAAAAGCAAGAAACAAAAAAGGAAAGAGTATGGTTGGAACCCTTGAACGCAAAGTAGACTATTACAATTCACCCTAAAAAGGTGATGATTACAGACATAGGTTACATAAATCTATTAGAATAATTGGTGATTTTTAACTTCATAGGTGTTTAATTAGTTTAATGTTATTAGAATAATAGGTGATTATTAGATATTAGGTTCAAAACATCCAAATTTTAAGTGATGACTTAAGAAAAAAATCTCTTCTAGATTTCCAGAGGAAGCATAAACACTGGGTTTCATGGCAGTTACTGTGAAACATTATCTAATTTTATTAAAACATGCAAATAGTCCCAAGAAAATTACGTAAATTTTTCCTCTCCTCTCCTTTCCTTTCCTTTCCTTTCCTCTCCTCTTATTGCTGTTACGTATCTCTCTGGAAAGTGCAGATATTTACAAAATTATGGATTACTATTCAAGCATAAGTTACTTGAAGACAGGTCCTCCCCCCTCCCCCACCCCTGTCTCAATATTCCTAGTACCCAGCCCCAGTACTTGGCACATGGGAGACACTTTATAAATATCCACCCAAATGTTTTGAGTTGAATAGGAGTCCATGAATTTTATTGTCATTTTAAATTCCAGGGCTGATTTTTTTTTTTTTTTGTATCTCAAGTTTTGAGAACCACAGACATTCTCTAAACATGATACACTGATGTTAGGTTAGCCGGTTAAGAGATTCTCAGTGTATCACACGCATGCTTCTTGAGCCAGTTTTACTATGGGCTACTGTACCTCATCTCTCTTGCTGTTGTGTTAATGAGATAACAGTTTCTGCCCAGAGATATGAAATATTTGTAGTAGATGAAAGACAAATATTAATTTCAGTGCTTAAATATAAATGATGGGAACAAATTTCATGAAATCGTTTCTGATTGGTTACATGGGGATTTTTCTTCCTTAAAAATAGAACAAAACACCTAGTTAACAAGTTGGCCATAAAGGAAGAAAGGCAGGAGAGAAACAGACAGACACAGAGTCCGACAGACAAAGACACAGAGACAGAGAGAAAATGAAAGCATGCCCACAGCTCTCTGAAACTAGAAACCTGCCGATAGAACAGAAGAGGGTCAGACTAAGGAACCCGGCTGCCTCTGGTGAGCTTTTCCTTCAGGCTTTACAAATTCACAGTGTCACTCCTTCCCCTGTGGCAACCCCAGGCACACTCCATCTACCCCAAGTGGTATCCCATTAAATGTCTAATTCGGAGCCTGCTAGATCCCTCTCTGGGGTAGCCGCTGAGGTCCATGTGCAGACTGGAAGGTGGGCTAAGATTTCCATCCCTTTGTCTGATTTCCTTTCCCAGATCAGAAAATTCAGCTTGCATGACACAGGTTCGACTGGGAAACAAATGAACAAGCTTTCTGACGGGGATTTTATACAGAACAGCCCCAGCAATCAGCAAAATGTGTCAGCAAAAAATGCCTAACAGCTTAAGTTGAGAGAGAGAAAACAAGTACCCCTTCCCCCATTTACTGTTTAGCCAATCTTAGGTGGGACTGAGTTAGGTTGGAGGGGCAGATGAAAATACTTTGAAATCCAGTAGAAGTCATAAGATAGGCTGGTTTGCCTCAGTCCCTGGACCAGACTGGTTGCAAAAAGCCACAATATAGGTCTTCTGAATCTTAATGCTCAGATGCTACTGGACATTTCCTTGTAAACCCCTTTCTTGGTCTCTAATGATATCTTTTTTAGAAAGAGAAGGGAGAAAAAAAGACAAACCCTCCAGAGCAAAAGAGGTTTATTTCTGTGTGTTTTTAAGCAGTTTGGGTTATGTAGTTTTCCGTAAGACTATCTTTTCCCCCCCTGGTTCCATTTTCCCCCAGGCTAACAATTTTATATCCAAAGTAAATCTAGCTAAAATGAAGAAATGAAGCCTACAGCTGCCCTTACCCATAGCCCACAGATGTTACCCAAATCTGATTAAAAAGGCCTTAATCTCCTGCTGCACCTTTTCATTAGTGTACTAATCATTTTTTTGTCCCAATATCTGGCAGTGGCCAGGGCTAGAAGGGGGGATCCAAGGAAAAAGAGGAGGTTTTGATGATCAGCATCTCTGAGATCCCTCTTCGAACCCGGGGGGAGACAGGCGGAGTTGGGGTAATCCGTGTGCTGAAATATTTTTGCTTCTTTTTCTAGAAAATGTGCAATTTGGTCAGGCAGAAAAAATTGAACAGAGCCTTCCAAGCAATAAATCACTGGATTGCTGGTGACATTCATACAATGCGGATATAGTGTTAACTGTATGAGTCAGACAGCCCTTGCTGCACCCAGCCTGTTCCTAGGAGGTGACCTTGCAACGGTGTAGTAATCAATCATCCTGGCATAGGACACACTGTTTTTGTTTAATATTACACTATTGGAATATATAGTAAACAAAGTGTAAAGGAAATCTCGAAAGCAGGCCCTATAGGAGCTTCATGGCTGGGTGCAAGTGCCTGGGCAAAGGCTGGGTACGGAATCTGGGCATGGGCACTTACCAACTTCTTCTGGCCAGACCCCCCACCTGCTCCTAAATCTGCATCTTCCTCCCCCACATCCATTCCCAGCAGCCCCCACCCCTAGCTCTGCTGGATCTCTGGGTTTGGGCACTGAGGGAGCACAGTGGAAAATTTCAGGGAAATAAAAACTGAAGTTGGACAGAGAGAAGATTTACCATTCAGGCTGTCACCAAGGAATGTGGTCCTGAGAATCAGAACCTTTTTTTTTTTTTTTTACACTTTAGGGATTTTATTATAATCAAATCAACAGCAAAATATACTCCTTCCTCTCACCCAAAAGGCAAACAAACAAAAAGCCTGAAGAAAACAGCATCTCTGTGTGTCTGTATGCTTCTCTATGTGGGAGAAGCCTATGTCAAAATGAAGTCTAGAATGGTATTTTAGTAAGTTTCCCCTCCCCCCAAGTCCATTGGGAAGAAGATCAGACTTAATATTTGCTATAGGGATGTAGTCCAGATCCTCGGTCTTCCCCATCCCCTTTAGTCTTCCCATGATCCTTGGAAGTCTATATGGAAAAGCTCATCAATATTCTTTTTTTCAGTCTGAACTGTGTTCATGATAACCCATAGCATTCATTGTTACCGAGCAGGTGAAGATGGAGGATTTCCTAGAAACAAAATGATCCCTCCTTTGGTGCAGCGTTCCCTGAGACGTGCGGCATCCCCTCAGGTCCATGTCTAGTGGCTCTTCTTCCTCTGGGATTGTCCAGTTACCTCTTGGCAGTGGGGGTGGGGGTGGGGTCAGAGACTTTTTCAAGCTCAAGGTTTGATTTTACACTCTATTGAGAGGAGGGGCATTCTGGGCCACAGTGAGATAAGTGAGAAAGGGGGAGCATGAAGACACAGCATCCTTTTGTCTTGATAAAAAAAAAAAAACACTCAATTGGGGCGGCCAGGTGGCGCAGTGAGTAAGTGCACTGGCCCCAGAGTTGGGATGACCTGCAATCGAATCCAGGCTCTGATACTTAGTACCACACCCAGAAATAACTGGGCGTGTAACCTTGAGCAAGTTACTTAACCCCAATTGCTTAAAAAAAAAAAACACTCAAAACTACTCTTTTTCTAATGAGGGAGCACATGGTTCTGTCACTACCTGTGGAACTCCAGGAAAGTGACTTTACCTTCTGGTCTTAGTATCCTCATCCACAAAATGAGAATGTTGGGAGAGATGGCTTTTTGAACCCTTCCAGCTCCGGGCTTAGCAATAATTGTTCCCTAATTTGTTTGTGAGCTAGATAGCCTCCCTATTGGAACTGTTAAAAGCACAATGTACTTAACATGGAATATACCAAGCCATCCAGACAACTTGATTACACAAATGTAAGCTCCAGAAGATACTTGGAGTTTGGATTTTGGACTCCCAGTGACCAGCTAGGTGCCAGGTGCACAGCAGCAGCAGTAGCAGCAACAACAATAGCTAGCATTTATAACATCTGCATAGAACCCCCAGACATCTGTATGTGCCTCCCCCCACATCCACTCCCACTAGCTACTACTGTGGGGAAGATACTGTGCTTGGCATTGTACAAATATTACCTCACTTGATCCTCACAATTTCTCTGGGAGGTAGGTGCTATTTTTAGCCCCGTTTTACAGTTGAAGAAACTGAGATAAATAGGTCTAGTGACATATTCAGGGTCACACAGATAGTATCTGGATCTGGATTTGAACTCAGTTCTTCCTAACTCCAGGACCAATGCTGAGTTTTGTAAAAGGTGCTTAATGCTTATTAACTGACTGAATGAAAAGAAATGAAGATTAAATAGGTCACACTCAGAAAGGCAGGGAAGGGTCTCCTATTTCTAACTTGCTTCCATCCCTCTGTAGACTGGGCATATTGGCACAGAAAGACTTTGCCCAAACATCCTGAAATTGGGCTTGTTCGCCATATGATGGCAGTGGGACCTTGGAGCCCAAGTGAAGGGAAGCATTGGGCTCCCAACGCACAAGCAGGGGACTATTCAGAGCTCATTAGAACGGCACGTTTTAGTTCACTTCTCTTCAGAACATTTTCACCCTCATCTATTATCGTTTTTCATGGTTTCCTTTAGAAAATCAGCAAGTCAGAAAGTCAGTTGGTTTTTAGAATGTGAGTTCTGGGGCCGCTAAATGAGGGTGATAATCATAGCATCCAAAGGAAAACAATGGCAAGGTCTTTAAAATCAATGTCGTGAAATATATTCAGGCGGATTCGCTGTTTGCATATTTCCCAGAAGGGAATGTGACTCATTTCAGGCTTGGGAGCCGGTGCTTTGCAACAACAGGTCTGGGCTGCTGCTAGGGCTACTGGGAAGCCTTGTCCTACCCTCTGGGATGCTCAGTGATGCTGCACCAGAGACAGGGTGGAAGGGCTTGGGGCACTGGCCAAGAGAAGCATAGACAAGAGGAGACAGAAGGACTCCTGATTCTGTGCTGACATGTTGAAGAGTACAGGATCAAACAAATCAGGGGGGAGATGAAAGATAATTAGATAGACAGAGGGCAAGATAGAGCATTCGTTAAGTGCTTTCTATGGGGGCAAGTGCTGTTTTAAGCACAGGGGGTACAAAAAGAAGGAGACAAGGTGGCCCCTTCTCTCCAGGAGTTTACATTCTAATGGGGGAAGACAGAATGTAAAGCAGAGCTGGAAAGTGGAGGGGAAAGGAACACATTCAGGGATAATGTAGCCAGTCAAGCAAAAGGAGGGGGAAAGATTCTCATAAAATATGGCCCCTGTATTTCAATTGAACTGATTTGTGTGGTGAGTTTAATGCCAGTCAATCCAGCTTAAAAAGTCTATATCTTTAGTTACATTGGAATGAGTTAATGTTTCACTTTTTTTTGGGAAAAACCTGTCAAAGTGGCTTGAGTCTTTAGGACACCAAGGGCAGATGGAGTCACAGATGTGTAAAGAACTCCTCGCAAGGCAGATGGGATGAAGAAAAGGTAAAATAGGGGCCAACAAGCCTTCATGCAGAGACCAAAGCAGGCCCTGGGGAAGCAAGGAAAAGACCCAAGGAGCAGATGAGAAAATCCTTAAGGAGCAAGAGATATCAAAGGTCAAAAAACATCAATGAATGAGAGAAGGAAAAGAGAGCGTGGGGTCCCTCCCATGAGTGCTTTGCTCTAGGAAGTGTTTTTCCTCTTATGTAGGAGAGCAACCCCTGGGAATTGGCATCCTGGTGATAACTGGAAGGTGTTTGCCCAAGAACAGTCAGCAGGAGGTGCTGTGGATGCAAAGGAAGCCTCATTATATCCATAGATAAACATACAGTTGACCATCCATGTCTTCTGACTTTCAACGTCACCATCTCCATGCCCTTATCTTTTTCAAGTGTTGAGGACAGAGCATTTACTTTAAAATCCACTGAACATGGAGCAATCTCCTTAGCCACACTCACCCAGGGGCAGGAAAAACCAGTTGTGGTCCCAGTTCTGCCATCAGACCTTGAACAATTTGGCCCCCTCTCCCAGGCCCTATCATTGTGATGATCTTTATCATGTTATTAATCATTGTTATTGTCCATTTTAAAACTGGGAAATTGGGGACTGGACAGGTTGACACATGTGGAAAGGCAGTGTGGTCCAGTTGGGAGAACATTCGTTTTGCAGTCGGAAGTATTTCTTGCTGCCTCATTGGTGTCACTTAATTTCCCAAGGCCTCCTTTTTGCTCTTTTTGAAACTGAGGATGTTGGGCCAGTCATCCTCTGAGCGCCCTTTGGGCTGGATGTCTGTAATTATGGGAACCTCCGTTTTCCCACTTAGCACAAAGGGAGTGACTCCGGTGGACTCTGAGCGCCCTTATGGTTTGAAGTCAATGACTACACAATCGTGACAACAATAACAACAATTGGCCCTCTGTGCTTTAGTCTTTCCAGTTTAACTTTTATTTTTCTCGATTAACAAACATTTACTTCCTTTACCTCCCCCCTCCTCACTGGAAGGGAAGCAAAAACCCTTGATTACAAATATACATGGTCAAGCAAAAAAAAAATATCCACCTTGGTCACATTAAAACATGTGTCTCGTTTTGCAGAATTGGTCCGTCATCTCTATAAGCTTTCAAGCTCATCAAATGTTTTACAAACATTAACCTATCTGACTCTCACAAACACCCTTCAGCTTAGCGACTTTCAGGTACTATATTAAGCACCTTAGGGCCAGAGAGGGGAAGTTATTTCCCCAAGGTCACACAGCTTGGAAGGCCCAGCCATTGCTCTCTGAGGGCCTTCCCACATATGAGATACTGAAGGAGAAGCCTGCTTGCCAGTGCCTATTTCCCACTTCAATCTCAAAGCCTCCTAAGGTGCCCCTTTGTCTGTCCTTTGCTGCAGATCTTTTCCTGAGTCTGAGTGTTAAGGATGAGAAGATTCAATTGTTCTTCATCGTGAATCTTGTTTTCATGGGTTATATCTATTATGATACTGGGGAAGTGCCCTTTCTCGTCAAGATCTAATGTTGCTGAGATTTCATAGAGTGGTAGGTGTTTCAGGTGTGGTGCCCACAACATGCTGCAAGAGATGCAGTGTGCACCCTCTCCCTACGACAAACAGACAAGTAAAGGAATTCCAGAGAGTGGCCTAAATGTGTAGGCAGACATCTCTACATAACTGAGGGCCATTCGCATTGCTTTCGCTTTGTTCAAATTCTGTTCTCCACAGAATAACTGCAAACCTGGGGTCTATCTCTGTGTGTTTAATTATCTGAGTATTAGCCAGCTCAGTTCTAATTGCTACAACAAGCATTGTTTTCTAATTGTATGTGTGTGTTTGGGGGGGGGTGCAAGCAGAGTGTTTTTCAAATTCTTGATAGGGAAGCTGTTGGAGCAAATAAAAATATACAAGTGGAAAAAATGAGACCACAGACATTCATTTTGCTAGGGTGGTTAAAAGGAGAAGTGACATAAATTATTAGCATCCTGTGATTCAGTTTAATCTACCAACAGTCCCAGAAGTCCCATACTTAATATAAATATGTTTATGGAGTTTTAAGAAGCAAGAAGTTCAGGTAAAAAGCAGAATGCAGCAGCTTCTCATTAAAAGCCATAAGCACTCTTATTTTTGCAATTAAAATGGAAAAAAAAAGAAATATTAATTTGAAGGATTTACCCTACATTTTCTGAAGGAAATTAAGGAAGTTATATTGTGTAGCACAGAGAGCCTTCACAAAGGCTGAATCTGGAGCACCAAGGAAAGTGTATCCTTTACAAGCAGATATGGGGCTGGGGGCTTGGTGGGGGAGGCATGGATGTTGGCCTTACGAATCTCCATTTCAAAACCTACTTAAAAATAAATATATTTTCAAAACATCCATTAGGAAATAAGAGAAATGAGATGTGTGACCCTTGCTCTTTATTACTTTCGAAGATTTTTCTTCAATTTTAATTATCATGATGAGCAATTTGAGGCCTCATGTCCAAGGACCTCTAAACCAGGGGTTCTTAACTTGGGATCCATGACCTTATTCTTTTTAAACTGAAAACTGTATTTTAATATAACTGGTTTCCTTTAATATCCTATATATTTTATTTTATTAATTTAAAAACATCATTCTGAGAAGTGAATCATCAGCTTCCCCAGATTGCCAAAAGGGTCCAACACACACACATTAAGAATCCTTGCTCAAAATGTTAATTGTGTCCCACAAAATAGGCACAAGATAAATGCTGCTACCTGGAATGAATGGGAAGAGAATGTGGGAGAGGGGATTTGGGTCTGCATTCTAAATGCCTTGCAGAAATGGGTTTTCCAGGGAAAATATATCAGATGTACGTCAGCCTGTAATAGCATCGGGGAACTGTTTGTTAACCTGGGATCTTGACAAAGGAGATGGTGGCCCATGTTGGCCTTTATTTTGTCAGTTGCAGATGTCATGTTTGCCAAGATCCACACTGACCTGGAGGCAGAGAGAAGGAAAAAAAGGGAGGCTGGGGTGGAAATAGCCAGGGCATCTGAGATTTTTACCAGAAGGTTTTGACCTGCCATGGCCACGTTTTTCTGCTTGGCAAGGCTATGTGGCAGGAGTATACTGTCTTTTTAAACAAGAGCCAAGACCCATAAGCTGGAAATGTCCAATTGTCAGCTGAGCCTGATTCCCTGGACAGCTCCTCTAGAAGCGTCACTGGCGCCTTTCTTCTCCAGTCACATCTCCAGGACCACCTATGTGATATCTGAGCCCACCTGGGAATGCTGCTCCCTGCTCCACTGCCATTCCTGAGTCCTACCTAGCTGCTGGAACAAGACTGGGTGGCTGGGGCTGCTTGGACGAAGCAGGATTAAGAAATCACAGACCACCTTCCACCCCACCGTGGGTTAATTTATTGCTTCAGACATTTCCATATCGGATTCATTTTCGCCCACTCGGCGGCTGTTACCCAAAGTTCCCAGGCTCTGCCAGCCGAGGTAGCATCTGAGCTGCAGATACCTGGCACCGTGAAATGGCTTTCTCCTCAGTGCCTCGCGCAGGTACCCTCCTTAGAGAGAGCAGCTGTGCACTCCCGGCAGAGCCGGGAATAGCATTCAGCTCTCTGTACACAAACATATTGAAGCAATATGCTGAGGTGTGACACACAAGCCAAAATATTAGCTTTTTAGTAAACAAGAGAAGAAATTGTGATGCAGCCCCAGATCCCAGTGCTAGGCGTCTTTAGGTAATGGTGTTATTTCCTCAAGAAAATCCAGGGTCACAGCTGCTCAGAATTTACATCAAAAATGGGTTTTTTTTCCTCCTCGCCTCGTGTTTAGTGATTATGTAGAACCTGCTGAAAAGGTGTTTATTTCTGTTTGTAAATGGAATGCACTGGGTGGTGTGTTTTTTCTCCCCAGTTTTGCCCCAGGCTCAGTTGGATATGTTGATGGAGCTGGAAGCAGCCTTAGACACAGGAGGAGAGGTGGAGGGGGGAGTGAGGAAACAAAGCTGGGTTTTGCCTTTTCAGACCTCTCAAAAATCCAAGCTGCTGATCTGAGAGAATGACTTAATACCTGATATAAAGTAGGCTCGGGAAGGGAGAGGCTGGGTGCCCACGGGGAAGGGAGGAGCAGCCTGGGGATCAGCCAGGGTGTTCGGCTTTGTGGCTCCTAAAGGAACCTGCCACATTTCCACACACATGTGCACGGAGAAAAAAAAGCGAGTATCTGTTCTGCAGAAGCTGCTGGGGACCAGGCTGTCCTGTTAGGGGGGCACCTAACACACTCATGGCTGGGGGAAAACTGACTGGGTGGCTTATGTAGGCGAAGGGAGTGGAGCAAACCGCGAGTTTCCGCGAAATGAGCTCTCTGACTTGGCTTAGCTGATCCTTGCAATTCTTGCGGGAGATTTTATTTTTCTTTTAATATTATTTGGCTTTCTACTAAATAGTCTAATTTAAGGACCCCATTTGAAAAGCTCACAGATAGGTGCAAGTGTTACTTTTGCTTTTAAACATTTCAAAAGGGGAAGGTATGGGTCAGGGGGTAAAGAAGACAAAAATATATTTACGGAGACGTAATGGCTCTGACCTGTGTGTTTCGTAGCTTCTAAGACCCTGGCCACACAGTCCTGTAGCCAGCAACCTGCTCCTCAAATGTTGAACAATTATGTTTCTGTGACATGTCTTGCAGGTAGTACAGACAGATTGTTCATTATTAGTTCTGGGAAAAAAGCAAGGGGACTGATTTACCTCCTGTCCTAGAAAAACCAACCAAAAAAAACAAAAAACCCAGAAACTATCAGATTAGATAGTGGAGATGATGTTGTTGTCTAATGTGAGGAGATACATACATACATACATATATGTGTATATATATTATATATAGTCTACATATATAATATGTGTAGTATACATACATACATTTTGAGTTGCATTTATGGCAAAATATGTATTTAATATGAATCAATCTTTTAAGATTATCCAATCTCCTCCCTCTCAATCAAATTCAACCAATGTAGGCATTAGGAATTGTGCTGGGGGTCTGAAAGTAGGCACAAACCACATCCATGGCATCGACAGAATTCTCCCATCTGATTTTATTGAATTCCTAGGAAGGTGGCAGACTAAAGTGATTTTTAACACTTATCAGTTGGATTTATGATTTCTGTGTCATCCACCCTGCTTCTGACATTAGGAAATGTTCAACATGAGGGAAGCATTCAATGATTTTTTTAACTACACTATAAAACATTTTCGTCCCTTTCTTTCTGAAATCCATAAATGGCTAATTTAATCACCTCGTCAGACCGTCGGAATTCAGGAGTTTCATCTGCTAATTCTTTGGCATCGTTTGGATGTTTTAAATCATTATGATATATTATGTGATGAGGATAGCTGACTTAATAATGGATAAAAAAAAAAGAAACTCTGGCCTTCCAGCTGTGGATCTTAGTTTTCCTTTATCTGGAGGAAAAAAAAATAATCCAAGAGTCAGTCTGGCAAAGACAGTTTCACAATCTCTGGGTATCTGGAACCTGGAAAGGGGCAGGGCTTAGTGTTTTGGGGATAGAAAAATAAAGGACATCATGATTGCAGATAGAAACATGTACAGTCATTTCTCATTGATGAGAGAGGGGGAAGTTACTCTTTTATTGGAATACAGACTTTCTCTCCTCCCTGAAATTCCTTTGGCTATTAAAGAAGTGTCTTATCACTAACAATCTTGCTTTGGCTTTTACTTGGACTGGAGAAGGCAAGCATGGCTCAGTATCATTGGTAAGTGCCCAAACCTTTTTGTCTTCTCTGATTCAGTAGTCTAGTCAGTTGGCATGTTTTGAAAAGACACATTTGGCTTTTTGAAAGGCCCCACTTGGTGGGGAAATGGAGGAGCTAGACTTCTGGGTACAAGAAGAAATGAACAGTTTCATTCTCTAGCCAATTAGCAGCATGTCTGCTGGTTGCTTGTATCAGAACTGGAATTTTTCTGGTATATTACTCACTAGTCCTATGTCTATGTGGCAGTTTCCACATGAAAACTGCCCAAGATGTAGTAGCCCCATCTAGCTTGGCCCAGTCAGGCCCAGCAGGACTAGCCTGGTGATAGGCATGTCAGCTAGCCAGGGCTTTAAAACCTCATTCATCATCCCTAATGTGCCTTCTTCCTTCTGAAATCAAGCCACCCTCTTTTCCACTCTCATGATCACATATCACTTTGTAATCTCACTCCTGGACTCCCATTAGAAGAAAGTTTTGGCCAGAGAAGTCCCATTAGTGGAGAGCTTTCCCTGGCCAGCCCTCCCTGTCCAAAGTCACAGTTCAATCCTGACTTAGCTTCTGTATAGAATCCACGGTACTTTGAGAGTATTTTCCCCTTTTAAAGGTTTCATCAAACAAAAACAATAACAAGGAAATAAAAGATTCAGTAAGAGGCCTCATGGCTACAGGATGCTAATGTGTCATGTGACTGTAGGTCTATTTCAGGTCTAATAAATGAGTTTAAATCATAGAGAGGGAAAGTTAATATCCATGGCTATGACTGACTGTTCCACTTGCATAGGCCCTGCTGGGCTTTCTGGTTCGTGAACCCATCCCAGGTTAGAGGGCCTTCTATCCCAGAGTTATTGCTGTCATGAGTTGGGGCTTTAAGGGGTGTGACACATGAGTCCCAGGAGAGAGGTCTTCATAGGCCTTTTAAAATGTCAGGCCCTTTCTTCCACCATCTTGGAAGCATGTGATGGATTGATTTTGTTGGCCATTTCTTAAGCTTTGATATAAAAATCTGTGGCAGGTAGGTGTCAAATCTCACTGGTGGAAAGCCATTGGTGCCTGATTGCTTTATTTCACTGAATCTTTAGATAGAGCTGTGGAGAGAGAGAAAGAAAGATAAAAGGAAAGAGAGAGAGTAGCAGTGTGTGGGAGTCAGGAGTCCTGCTATCTAGTCCTGCATCCACCTTTAATGTGCTATGGGACCATGGATAAGTCACCCCATTTCCCTAGGTCTCAATTTTTTACATATGAAAAGAAAGGTATCAGAGCAGATTATTTCTTGACCATTTTCAGGACTAAAAATCAATAATCCAACAAGTTTGGGAAGTTGCTTGGGGAACAAAGATGGAAAAGAAAGTGTATTCAGAGGAATCATTACTGATGTGAAAAAAATAAAAAGAGAGTACACATATTAATGCCATGAATCTTGGGCTTTCCTGAGTTTTGCTCCAACATTGCACATACTAGGCCTTCCAAATGATGGGGCATTCTGATATCTGTCAGTACTCTGATTATCCCCATGATGGGACAGCTAGGTTTCAAAGGCATAGATGGCATACTGGGGAAGATGGCACAAAGCTGAAGTATGGTCTCCATACTGGAGGACAGAGTCAAGATTAAAAATCCTCTCCATAGCCTTAAACACTAGCCTGACTCAGAGATGAAATGGCATAGGCACAAAAGTCAAATCTCTCCCTTGGGTCCAAATGATTCCAAGATGTGTGCTAAGTGGGGAGTAGTTTGTCTGGGACAGGGGCATTCATGGCCTCCAGACTCATCCTCAGGGCTTAGTGCACATAAATGCTTTTTGTCTTGGCTCAGTCAGCTTGTTTGAATGGGTGATATGGTAGTCCAGCAAACTAAGTCTGGCCGAGACTGACTTAAGAGAGAGGCGAAGATTCCAGAAATAAGAGAGAGATAGACCTGGTCTGTCCTAACCTGGTGAACCCCCTTCTGGGGGATCACATTCAGTCTTGGGCACCACTTTGGGAAGAACAGCAGCAATAGTTTACAACACTTCAAAGGCTGGAAATCACAACAGGGCAGCAAAGGGCTTCAAGTTTGTTTGCCATATGAGAGCTGGCTGGAGGAAATAGCCATTTTGAGCCCATAGAGGACTTGTTGTGATATGGTAGGGAGTGTCATATGTTCTCTGTAGATAGAAGGCTGCCATGTGGAAAACGGATTTGGCTTTTTCCACTTGGTCCGGGGCACTAGAACTAGAAGCAGTAAAAGGAAACCTTTGGCTTGGTGTTAAAATACTAATGCCTGTAGCTATGTCTAAGGGAATGGATTTCCCCAAGAGTGGCACACTCCTCCTTGGAAGTCTTCTAGCAAAGACTGACTGATCACTTCTTAATCATGTTGGTAAAGTAGATAGAGGATGGGATCTTTAATCAGCAAGACCTGAGTTCAAATCCAGCTTCAGACATTAGCTATATGACCCTGGACAAATCATTTAACTCTGACTGCCTCAGTTTCCCCACCTACAAAACAGGGATGATCAGGGTACCCATCTCCCAGGTTTTGAGGATCAAAGGAGATAACATTCAGAGTGCATTGCAGAAATGAAAGCATATAAATGATATTTATTATCGTTGCTGTTATAATTACTAATTATTTTGTGGTAATGATGATTCTTGTTTAGGGCTGGGTCAGACTGGATGTCCCCTGAGGTCTGTTCCAACTCTAGGTCCCAAGATTTCATAATGTACTTTGTGAGCCACCGTGGGGACTTTCTTTCCCTGATGCTGAGAGGTCTGTTATCAATGGTTAAGAAAAATGACTCTCCTGGGAAATAATTTGATCCTAAATATGACAGTCTGTGCTTAGCGCAGCACTCTTCAGAGGAGAGTGCCTCACCATCTCCTCCCGGTACAGCTTTGACAAAAGCTGCAAGCTCATCTGCTCTTTGGCTTGTGGAGCAAGAAACTGAGGGCCTGAGGAGTGAAGCGGCCCACGTAGGGTCACCTTGGTCTAGTGGAAGAGCAATTTGGGAATCTTTGGATTCTTCTGCCCTTCCTTCTCATACCACCGAGAAGCTCAGACACCGGAAAGGCTTCTTTTTTCATGTCTGCTCAGAGCTCTGACCTGTGAAGTCAGAGGATCTGCATTCAAGTTCTGTCTCTGGTCTGTACTACCAGTGTAACCTTTGGCAAATCACTTAGAGGCTCTGGGACTCAATTTCCTCATCTGAAATGAGAGACTTAGAACAGGTGGCCCTAGGACATCCCTTTAGTGCCAGCACCAGGACCCTGTGGTCCAACTTTGCTAATGAGAATGATAAGAAAGGGCCTGGCCCCAGTCTTGGTGATGTCTGTGAAGCCAAATTTGCCTCCCTCTGCCAGAATCTCTAAGCTACTGTGTCTGTTACCTGGGCTTCATACATTTATGCACAGACATCTGAGACAGGGGTTTTATTGGGAACCCTTTTCAGACAACTTGTACAAAGGAGACATTTAAAACATTCTTAAACAAATGACCCCAAACCCCCTAAGAACTAAGTGTGAAGGAGCTTTCTAAAAGCACGGCTTCATGTTGCATGGCTCTCAGAAATTGCTTTTTTATCTTTAATTTTCCTTTTATGTTTCTAAGTTTAATCTGCCCGTGGGGGCAGCTCATGGTGCAGTGGACAGAGATCTGGGCTTGAAGGTAGAAGGAGCTGAGCTTCAATCTGACCTAAGGCAGACTCCACAGAAGCCACTCCACCACTACCTGCCTCGCTTTCCTCAACAGTAAACTATGGACAACAACAGCATCTATCTCTCAGGTCGTTGTGAAGCTCAGATGAGATCATTAGGAATCACTGAGCAGAGCTCTCAGCACATACTAAGTGCTATGTTTGCATGCTGCCTCCTTCAGGTAGACTGTGAACTCCTTGAGGGCAGGCAATAGTTTTTGTTTGCTTTTGTATTCCCACTGTCTGATACATTGTAGGTGCAAAATAATGCTTATGGCTTGCTTGACTGAAAGAGTTTCTCGATCAATTTAATGGAATTATAAGGCATTGGCCACCCGACAACTACAACTGATGGGACAAAGGAAACATCCAATAATTTATTGGCTGATGATTCATCATATCCTCACAGCTTTGAAAAGGCCTTCTAAATGTATTTTCCCTTTCGTCTCTTGGAGACTGAAATGAGAAGTTAAGGGGCTCCTCACTTTCTGTTGGCTATGATACCTTAGAGCAGAAGAGGGAGAGAATCTCACTGATGGGGTTGAGTTGAGTCAAGCTGAGTCAGCCAGAAGTGCAGTGTCAGAGGCCTAGAACATGCAGCTTGGGAGACGATAGCCCCAGCGTCAAGAGTCCTCATCCTCGTATAGTATGGACTTTTTCCAGAAGGATATAACAGACCCCTGGGCTAGGATGTCAACTGAGTCCAAAGCTGGAGACAGTGGAGACAAGGGCAAATGGTGGAGCCACGCGCTCCTCCCAAAAGCACATCCAGTGGAGTGGGGAGTGGGATCCAGGAGAGTGACTTCTCTGACAGAGAGAAAGGATGGGTATTTTATGGGTCTTTTCCATTTCTTAAATCACCATAATATCCCATGCATCCTTTCCCCCACTCCTCTCACAGAGTCATTCTCTGCACAACTGACTGATACATTGAAAAAGGGAGACATGCAATGTGCGACACCTGGAACCTCCCCCCCAAGGAAAGGGCAGGTTGGAGGGGAGCTTTCATTGTGTCTCCTCATTTTGAGTCCTGCTTGATCTTTGTAAGTTTTAATGGTTAATTTTGTGTTCTTGATAGGGCCTTTCCATCTACAGCATTTCAATTCCTTTAGATATTGTTTTCTTGACTCTGCTCACTTCACTCTGTATTAGGTCACAAAGATCTTTATATGCTTCTCTGTATTTGCCACACACATAATTTCTTAAAGCACATATTTTATTACAATCATGTAGGAGAATTTGTTTATCATTCCCCAATTGACAGGCACCTACTTTTAAAATTTATTTACTTTTTAATTTATGGAATAAAATAAATATTTTCATAACATAGTATAGTGAAAAAGATGATTGTACATGAAACTGCAAATCTTTTATATACAACTTGCTATTACTTTAAAAAATATGATAAAGTTATCATGTAAATTTCTCTTCCCCCCCCATCATTCAGATATAATAAAAAGTGCTGCTATAAATATTTTGGAATAGATGGAGATTTTTTTTTTTCTTATTGATGACTTCCTTGGGATAAAAATCCAATAATGGAGCCTCTGGTTCAAAGAACATGGGCATTTTAAATCATTTTATTTGCATAATTCCAGATTAATGTACAAAAATATTTGTAGCACTTTGCAGCTTCACTAACAATGTATTAGTGTGCTTATCTTCCCACAACCCCTCCAACTTTGACTTTCTTTTTTTTTTTTTAATTTATGCCAATTTTCAGTATTTGAACTGAAAAATCAAGGCATTTTTGATTTGAATTTCTCTTATCATTAGTGATTTGGAGCATTTTTTATGTGGCTGCAAACACTTCATGTTCTTTTGAGAACTATTCATTCATGTCCTTTGGCCATTTATCTATTAAGCAATTATTGTTAGTCTTACATATATTAATTAATTATTTATGTATCTTGGATACCAAATCCTTATCAGGGTATTGAATATACTTTTTTTCACTCATTTGACCACTTCCCTTTCTAGTGCACTAATGTTTTCTATGCATAAGCTTTTCAGTTTTAAGTGATCAAAGTTACCTATTTTATCTTTTATAATTTTTTCTGCTGTTTGGTTGATTAATAATAGATGTTTTCCCTATATGAGTTAGTTTATAGCAGTCTTTTGTGTGATTCAGGAAGTCTATTCCCAAATATTTTACTCATTTAAAAAGTTATTTAAATGGAATTTCCTTTTATATTAATGCTTCACGTTTCATTATTATTATTATTATTTAGAAATACTATTCATTTTTGAGGATTTATTTTGTAACCTACCACTTTGCTGAAACAATTAACTTTCTTAATTAGTATTTTTGCTGGTTCCTTGGGGTTTTCTAAGTAAACCATAATATTACCAGCAAATGGATAATTTTTATCTCCCCTTTACCTTGCTTCACTCCCATATTTATTGGAAAACAGTTCTAGTGTATCTCCATTGCACATAATGTTTGTTTTTGGTTTTAGGCAGATTTTTAAATGATATTCTAAAAAAGGTCCTTCTATGGCTATACTTCATAATTCTTTTTTCCTTTTTTAGCATCAAAAAGTATTGTATTTTTTCAAAAGATTTTTCTGTATCTATTGAGATGATCATGTAGGCTTAATCTTTAATTACAATTAATCTTTAATACAATTAATTATGGTGATTGCTTTCCTCTACTTGAACTATGTTTCTAACCCTGGTATAAATCCAACTTGATCATAATGGATGATATCTTGGATAAATTACTGTAGTCTGTTTGATAGGATTTCATTTAAATTTTTTGAATCAATGCTCATCAATGATATTGGACTATAATTTTCTTTTGTATTTTATCTTTTCCTAGTTTTGGTATTAGGACTATTTTTGTCTCATAGAAGGATTCTGGTAATGTGCATTCTTTCTCAATGTTTGAAAAAAAATTGTCAGGTATGGGTACTAACTGTGTTTTTTTTTTTTTTAAGTTTGTTAGAATCGCCCTCTGAATTCACCAGGTTCAGGAATATATATTTTTTCCCTTTGGTAGTTCTGTTACAGCTATATCTATTTCCTTTTTCTGAGATTGGGTTGCCTAAGATCTCTTTCTAATATTCGGATAGAGTATTTTACTTTCTGAAGGTGTTCCTCTATTTTTTGTGTTTTTAGTTTTGTTAGCATATAACTGTGAATATGTTGTGATTATTTTTAAACATTTCTTCTGACTTTGTTGTGACTTCAATTTGATCATTTGATATTTTATTAATTAAATTTTCTGCTCTCTTCCCTTTAACCAGATTAAAAGTTTATCAATTCTATTAGTCCTTTTAAAGTATGTTTTTAGTTTTATCATTATTTCTATATTTTTTTTATTTCCAACTTATCTATTTCTCCTCTAATGTTTAATATCTTCCCTTTTGTACTTGTTTTGTTTTTTTTTCTTTATTTTTAATTTTAAAAATGCATATTCAGTTCATTAATCTCCTATTTTTCAATTTTATTAATGTATAATTATAAGGACATGATTTCTCCTGAGGACTGCTTTAGCTTCATCCTAGGAATTTGGTATGCTGGTTCATCATTGTAATTTTCTTTTCCATAGTTATTATTTGTTTCTATGGTTTGTTCTTTGACCCACTCATTATTTAAGATTTCATTATTAAGTTTCCACTCCTGTATCTTTTATTTGTGGTCCCTGAATCACTTTCTATTCTTATTGCGTTATGATCTGCAAAGGATATCTTGAACATCTCTACTTTTTCACATTTTTTTCCCAATATCTCTGTGCCCTACTACATGGCCAATTTTTGTAAAATTTCCATGTAGTGCAGATAAATACATACATTATTTTACTGTCCCCTTTAGAAGATATTGTAAATCTGAGTTTAACCAGCAATGTGCTCAGTTCTATATTTTCCCTTTTTCTTTCTGTTAGATTATCCAACACTGGAATATTAAAGTATCTTGTCACCATTATATTACTGAATATGTATTACTGATGATCAGATGGTGTTTCCTTTATGGATTTGAAGACTAATGCATTTGGAATGTGTAAGTTTATTACTGATATTGTTTTGTTTTGTATGGTTCTTTTCATCATGGCATAGTTTCCTTGTTTCTTCCTTTTTATTTTTTGAATGCTTCTTTTCTTTTGTCTGATAGCATGATGACTATTCCTGCTTATTTAGATTCATTTATTATATAGGAATTTTTTTTCCCACTCCTCAGTTTGATTTTGAATCTGTTTATTTTGAATATGTTTCTTTTAAGCAACACATTGTAGAATTTTGTTTTCTCATCCAGTCTGTAATATTTTTCATTTTATTGGATTATTTGATCCATTCACATATAAAGGTATGAGTTAGACTTATATTTTCCTCCATCTTTTTTCTAAAATTTTTTTTAAGCAATTGGGGTTAAGTATCTTGCTCAAGGTTACATGGCCAGTTATCTCTGGGTGTGGTGCTAAGTATCTGAGCCCGGATTTGATCCCAGGTCTCCTGACTCTAGGGTTGGCACTCTTACTCATTGTGCCACCTGGATGCCAGTAAAATAGTTTTTTTAAGTTATTTTTTCCCCTTTTGCTATAAATAGAGTATCATCTTCTTTCAACTATTTTACTTTCATCTTTTTTTTTTCAAGTGGGCCTTTTCTCACTTGCTCTCTTTCCATTCTCTACCACAGGTTCCCTTCTCTTTGTTACTCTTTTCCTTTTAAGATTTTGTTAATTTGTTCATCTCTCCTACTTTTACCTGTTTACATTTCTTCCCTATTTTTCCCCTCTTAATCGTATAGATTCTCCCTTCCTCTTCTCCCTTTTAGCTAGTCCTGTTCATGATTTTTTTTGCATTCCTTTTTACAAATGATTTATTTAACCCTCTTTATTATTCACCTTCTCTTTCTGTTTGCTCTGGACCATTATTCTCTGACACTATAATCATCTGGTCTCTATCTTTTCTCTGTATTCTTTATACAATAAAGGCTTCCAAGGTTTTCACTCTAGGTTCTGTAATCTAGGTGCTTTTTGCTACTACCTTGTAGGCCTTACTCCATGGATTCCCCTTTTCCACTCTGCTTCACTCAAAGAACAATGTAAAATATTTCAGGTACTAGAGAGGACACAGTACCATGACAGGGCACCTTCCCCTTACCTCCATTGATTTATACTTTCTAATTGGCCTTTTTTATTTACATTTGCCTTGAAATTCCCCTGTTTCCATTCTTTGCCATTCTTTTAGGTGCCAGTTGATCCCACGGGCTTCATCTCCTCCCCCACCTAGGACAGGTAGATTCTTCAGGCACAAAACTACTAGGTAGGTCTCAATGAGTATAAAGTGCTCCCTTCACCCAAAGGAACATTCATCAATGGAATCCCTTCCCACCTACAAAATAAGGCTTTCCTTTCCTCTTCTTTTTAATCTCCCCCCCCCCCCATTTTCTCTTTCCCCTATTGGCTCTTCTCTTTCTGATATTATAGAAGTAAATTTCTTCTCACTGCGAGCCTTTGATTTGACCTCAGCACACCGTTCACTATCCTTTATCCTTTTGCTTTCCTCCCCACCTCTTTCATGTCCCTCCCCATATTACAATGTAGTCACACAAAAGGAACAGTTACCTGTGCTTAAGGTGTCACTAAGGTCTATCCATAATGCCCCCTGTCTGCCCCTTCACTGTTACCTCTCTAAATATTCCACCTTCATCCCTGTCTTCTTGTGTGCCTCAAGAAAGAAGTTTCTTACTAGTCTTTCTGTTATGACTCCATTGCTATTGCTTTCTACATTGATTCCTTCCTCTTGCAATTCTGCTGTTTGGGATGTGTGAAAAGCAAATAATGTTTTCAGTTCTGCTTTTCTTTCTAAAAATGTTTTAAACTGTTTTCTATTATTGAGTCTACATCTTTTGCCCTATATGGTTAAGTTCAAATTTGCAGGATAGGTAACCCTGGGTTGCATCCTGAACTCTAGTGCTCTTTGGAGCACACTTCCATTCCTTAATTTTTCTAGTGGGTGCAAAATTGCCTTGCATGAATCAAATATTCTTTCCATTATATTTGAAGGTGTTTCTCCTGATGATGTGCAGAAATTGTTTCTGAATTATTTGAATTATTAACTTTAACCATTATGTGTCCTGGAGTTTACAGTCTTTTTTTTTCTTCTGGAGGCAATTTGCAAATTATTTCCATTGGAATTTTATGTTTTATGTTCTGAAGTTTTAGGCTGTTCTTTTCTATTATTTCTTTCATTATGGTGTCAGTGTTTTTTATCCTGTCATGTTTTTCTGGGAGACCTATGATTCTTAGGTTGTGTCTCCACATACTGTCTTTAAAATTTTCATGTTTTGCATGCACTTGAACATATTTTTTAAAATGTCATTGTTTTTTACTTCTCTTCTAGATTGTCTTTCTTTTCTGTGTATTTGCATTTCCAATCTATTGTCTTCTCTGTGTTTCTTTGGCAAGGATTGCAATTGCAGATATAAATTTTTCTATTCTGCTCATTAGTTTTTTAAGCATAGCATACAAATTCTGCTCTCATAATTGTTATTTTTTTCTTTAAAATTACTCAGGAACAGTGTGTTGTAGTTCTATGTTCTACCCAAACTCCACAGGTTCATTTCTCTTATAAAGTATTTGATCATTTTCCTTTATTTTGCTATATTTATTCATAGATGACTGAATTTGCTTACTAGATTTGGATGCCATATTTCCTCTTATTTTTGTTGATTTATCTGCTTATGTTCAAGGATTTTGAAATTTCTTTATCCTGAAATCTTTGGTACTTTCAGTCTTTTCTCCCCTTATATTTTTTATTACTCACTTCTTGACTACCTCTTCTCAGATTGTGATTCCCTTAGGGGCTGGATCTCAAGCCATCTAAGGTTTTTCCCACTCTGGGCACTTCATTGTTCACCAGTCTAGTTCTCTATCCCAACTGACTTTAGGGTGGTCAGAAATGGCTCCAACTCGATCTTGTACTCTTTTCCACAGGCATGGTGGAGTTCTGCACAGCTCCTCAAATGTAACATGTCTTATCTGTATGATTTGCCCCATTACCATTTTTTTCTTAGTTCTCTGACCTGACACAAGTAGTTCAGAATCTGCTTTCACTGGCACCAGTAGTTAAGAAACTTCTGGCACTGGCAAATCAGAGTCTACTTTTCCTGGCATCTATAGTTCCAAGCTTTGCAGCATTCATGCTTCTGGGTTGCAGCCCCCAGAAGGCTTTTGCTCCTGAAGGGGTATAGCTAAGCTAGCTATCAAGGCTGTCATGATTTTCATCTCTTCTACTTGTTCTCTATATTTTTGAAAGCTTTTTGTTTCCTATAGTTTGAACATTATGAATTTTAGACATGGTAGCATCTTTAAAATACGATTTTAAAATATTATTAACTAATACATATTATTTTTGATGATTGTGGGTGACAGTGTATGAAAAACCTCTAGTCCCAATGCAGTTTGTTGGATGAGTCCCCAAGCATATTTTCAGGATTATATTGACAATATGAGGATATATTTTCCACCGATGAAAAATAACAAGCTTCTGATACATCACTCAAGTCCCTAGTTATGTCTTGTTAAGAATTTGGTAGGTACTTAATTTTTTACAGGCTTTAGATTATAAACTCCTTGAGGGTAGCGTGTGTCTTCTGCTTCTTAAAGAATCCTTTCCACTTAACACAGTGGTTGGAATGTAATAGATACTTAATAAATGGTTGTTGGATTAAATGTGTTGTACATTTTCTACGAATTTCTTTCATACTCCACATTGATCAGTAAGTCTAGTATGTAAGTAATCATTTGAGTTGTCATCATAAACACCTTTTTTTTCATAAAGAAATCAACATTACTTATGGATTTATTCAACTTTTTTGTCACTATATTGTGAACTGAATTTATAAGTTGCCCCTACATTCACAGAAGGTTTTTTGGCTTTGCTACTAGAACCTAGCCATTTTAGAGATTCCATTTAGTGGTAGACCATGGCATTTATTAGGACTGTCTTAATTGGTTCCATTTCATCACCAGATTCAAGCTTGAAGATAGTCAGTCTATTTTCCTTGGTGAATGTTAAGAATTTTAAACTTATGACACCAGTCTAGATGACATTTTTATATCATTGTGGAAAGATTCTACAAGATAAAAGTACTATTTAATGTATTAATTTTGTGTGTGTGTGTGTAAAATCATGCAGAAGATTCTGGGAAGATGGTGGAGTAGGTCAGAAAATTCCAAGCTCTCCAGATTTGTTCCACAAATAGGACAAAATGTTATGGCAGAACAATGGTCCTCCTGGGACAACTGAAGAAGATATGAAATTTCATCCCTGTGAAGTGTAAACACCTTTAGACTAGGTATGATGAAACAGCAAGAGGTGAGCCCTAAGACTAGCTGGATTGGGAGGTAACCTCAATTCCAGCCACAGGAAGGTTTGCCTCCTGGACAGTGTGAGAAGTCAAGTATCCAAACAGGGGAAGATTGAAGGAACCTTTGCTGATAAAGGATGCTGGACCCAGATATGCTGTCTGGCTCTAGGTGATAAGGAACCAGCATATTCCTAGTGAGTGCATAAGCAGTGGGGTGGGTACTTATAGTAGGGTAAAATTCTTAGTTTCATCTCTAGGCCTGAGGGGAGAACTGAAGGAGAATATGAGGCCAGAGACACTATCCCAGGACTAGAGTTGATCACACACACAAAAAAAATACAAATAAATTCTACAAATAAAAAAAATTGAGCAGGCTAAGGAGAAAAAACCCAACCATAGAAAGTCTCTATGGGAACAGAGAACACTGGAGTTCAACTTCAGAGGAGGATAGTGAAGTGGAAAAATAGCCTCTCGTATGCCAAAGAGTAATGTCAAATGGTCACTTACCCCAAAAGAATTCATAGAACTAAAAAAAGACTTTAAAAATCAAATGAGAGAGATTGAAGAAAATTAAAAGAAAAAAAAACATCCAAAGAAAAACAAGAAGATTATCAAAAGAAGGTTAACCAACTAGAAAAAGAGGAAGGAAGAAAAGAATTCCTTGAAAATTAGAATTGAGCAAGGGGAAGCTAGTGAAATTATAATAAGAGACCAAGAAGTAACAAAAAAAAATATAAAGAATGAAAAATATATAGAACAACTGATCTGTAGAACAGATCAAGAAGAGAAAACATAAGAATAATTGGGCTACCTGAAAACTACAATGAAAATAGGAATCTTGGGACAATAATACAAGAAATAATTAAAGAAAATTGTTCTGAAGTGTTAGAACAAGAGGGGAAAGTTGAAATAGAAAAATTCCACCAATAGCTACCTGAAAAAGATTCTAGAAGGAAAACCTACAGAAATGTCATAGCTAGATTCCAATACCCCCAGCTCAAGGAGAAAATATTACAAGCAACAAGAAAAAAAAAATGATTCAAATATGGCAGAGCTGCAGTTTAAAATCAAACAAGACCTGCCAGTGGCTACATTAAAAGACTGCACTATATGCTGGTAAAAAATATACCCAACAAAATTAAGCATAATCCTGAATGAAAAAAAAAATGGAACTTCAATGAATTGCCAGACTTTTGGGATTTTATTACAAAAATACCTGAAATCAATAGAAAATTTCACCTGAAAGGTCCAAGAGAAATATAAGGTAAACATTAAAGACCAATTACAAGGCACTCAATAAGGATAGCATTTTACTTTTTATAAGAGGAAATACAAATTGTATGTCTAAGATTATTATTAGTAATTGGGTAACTTGAATTTAAGATTGAGGTAGAGCTGAGTGTGATGTGTTACCTAAAAGTAAACTGTCTAGGAAAATGTAAAAAGAGAAATTATCTTATATAAATGAGGTGTAGGAGGAAAAAAATGACACAGAAGAATCAGATGGGGAGGAGGGCTCGTAGTTCTGGAACCATACTCTTGTCAGGAGTATGTTAAAGAGGGAATGAAACATATATCATTTAAAAGATTTAATGCATATTAAGTATTTTAAATACAGAAAGACATAAAAGGCTAAGGGGATAGGAGGGGGAGAGGACAAGGGGGGATTGCAGGGTAGGGGGAGAGGATAAGGGAGGGTTATTTGGTGGGAGGGTAGGTTAGGTAATAGGAGGGCAAGGGAGTGGGTAGAAGTAGAGTAGAGGAGTCAGGGGAGATAGGAAATAGGAGATACACATGAACATAAAATAAAGATCATGAATAGAATTTATTAGGAGAAAAAAGGCAAGGGTGATAATCAAGTAATCATGATCTCAGATAAAGTTAAAGCTAAAATAGATTTAATCAACAGAGAAAAAATAGGGAAACTTCACTATATGTCAGCCATATTAATCAATATTGTTTTAGATCATCTAAAATAAAAGGTATATATGACAATATATATGTGTGTGTTTATATGTATGTGTATATGTGTGTACCTATGTGTATGTGTGTATATATGTACATATGTATGTGTATGTTTGTGTGTATATATACATATATATCTACATCCATTCATTATCTATCCATATATTATATACATCCGTCCATATGTGTGTGTGTATGTGTGTTTAGTATAAGGTTGTTGTGGTGTAGGAAAAAATGAGTTGGTGGACTTAGTAATATATGGAAAGATTGGACCAATGAAGGAAGATGTTATCCAACCTCAGAGAAACAGAGAACAAATAAGTACAGCACAGTCTTACACAGATGCATATGGATGTATGTGTGTATATATGATTTTGATGATAGATATCAAAGTATATGCATGTAAGGGTATGCACACATGTATATGTGTTTACACGTTCATGTATACATATATGTGCATGCATGTGTTCACGTGTGTCTCTGTGCTTAATTGTAGCCATCCTGAGAGAGGGGTGATAGGAAGGGGTAAAAAAGAACAAAATAAGAAGTGCCCAGCAGAGAGGAAAAGACAGCTTACAAGGAAGCAAAGAAAAGATGGAGAGGTTGGAACACAAGTCTCTTATTTATTACACAGCCTTTCTTGAAATGGAAGTTTATGCTGTATATTTTGAATCCTCTTTTACAATGTGTGGTGCACATGGCGATGCTTTTTTCCCTTCTGTTTTTCTTTTGTATTTTAGTATTTAAATTTTAATAGAAGATTAAAAATATAAAAATAAAATCACACAGCTTCATGTGCTCCATAGTTTGTTCGTTGTTCATTGTTCAAGGCATTCTTTCAGTTTTGTCCTACTCTTTGTGACCCCATTTAGGATTTTCTTGGCAAAGATGCTGGAGTCTTTTGACATTTTCTTCTTTAGATCATTTTATAGATGAAGAAACTGAGGCAAATAGGATTAAGTGATTTGTCCAGGGTCACACAGCTGATAAGTATATGAGGCTGGATTTGAACTCGGGTCTTCCTGACTCCTGGCCTAGCACTCTATCTACTGTGACATCTAGCTGCTCCTGTCCTCCATTTACATCAAATGGTTAATGGGATAATTTAGTTTCAATCCCTGTTTAATTTAAAAGACATAGCTAGCTATATTTAGGCAAGACAACAATGGATTTGATGTTAGGTATAGCTCTAATGGGATCCAACTGGCCTCCTGAAAAATGCTTCTTTGCATTTCTGCTGGTTTGTTTTTTGTTTTGACTTTATTCTGCAGGAGGACATTTTAAATAGGAACAGTTTTCCATGCGAACGCCAAATGCTGTTCTCCCTTTCCTGTTCTGGATCCACCTCATATACTTGCAATTGACAAATGGATCATGAGTGGAGTAAGGAATCAAAGGCGTTGTGATAATTAATGAGAGTTTTATGAATGAAAGCAAATTTTCAGGCAGCTTGTTTGATAATTTAAAATAAATGATGAGCATCTCTTTATACCCCTAGGCCATTTTGGCACACCCTTTTTAATGCTCAGAAAATATAATGTTCTCTTATATTTGTGGTTTTATAAGTGTTCTCTAGTATTTATAGTTTTATTTATTTGTTTATAGTTATCATATAACTATACTATAGTTATAGTTTATCATCAATTCACAAATACATTCTTATATTTATAATTTTATAAATGTATATATAGTTTTATATAGTTCTAGGTATTTATAGTTTTTTTTTTTTTTAAGCACCACAAGCCACGGATACTCCATACAAACAGAATAGGTCTCTATTTGGAGGAGTCACTGGTGTTCTCATCTTTTGGTAGTGTAGAAGTGATGACCTCTTATGAAAAATATGATCATGTTTTCATCTAAGAAGAAGCTGGGAAAGTGCTTTGCTAGGAATGAATATGTGCACCACCGGGAAGTGTCTGAGCCAACAATTACTCATTTTGTCCACTTGCCCACTTCACGCTTTTGAAGAGAACCTGGTACTTCAGAAACCTTTTTATGGAACTCTTCACTCTATTAATTGTGCACAAGCTTTCTAATTCTGCCTTGATCCAGCCTATGGTTTTGCTGTGTTCGATTTCTTGTATGCTAATGGATGATGAGAGATTGTCCAAATCCTCCATCTTTGGAGATTCTCTGTCTCCTCTGATTTCTTTGCATCTTAAGTCTCTGGAATAACGTTTTTTGATTTATGTTAAGTTGTTTATTTTGTTTGCTTCACTGCTTTGGAGTGAAACTTTTTCCTTTTTCTTTTGATTGTTGATTAAGGGGATATGTGATTTCTGGTATACTTTTGGTTTCTGGATTCCATTATGCGTGTTTTTTATGTATTACCTTTGGGTGGGTTATAAGTAATTCAAGTATGCCTTAATATCGCTCCAATCTTCAATTGTCTTTCCACAGACATTCAATAAGTCTCTCAAGTGGTTTTTACCCTAGCAGTGTTTACCATCTTTCCTTAAAGGTGTTTTTTGCTAGCTCTCCCCCTTCTATCATGTCTCTAACTCTCACATGCTGTCAAAATAAGGATTTGTCCTGAAATGTTCCTACAATTCTGTCAAATATTATGGGGGACTGTGTTAGCAAATTCTAGCTTTTGTTGAATCCTTTGTTTCAGGTCCGCTCGCTGGATTCATGCTGTCAGATCACAAAAGGAACTTTTAAAATTCCAATGTGCCTATCTCTTTTTCTAATTTATTTGAGCCATTGATGTTGTTTGTGTGTGGTACAGTTGGGTGGCACAGTGGGAAGAACCCTGGGCTTGAAATCAGGAAAACTCACCTCAATGTGTTCAGATCCAGCTTCAGACACTCCCTAGACAATCCGCTTAACTCTATTTACCTTAGTTCCTCATCCGTAAAATGATTTGAAGAAGGGAATGGTAAATCACTCTAGGATCTTTGCCAGAAAAACTCCAAATGGGTCACAAAGAATTGGACATGACTGGAAGGACTGAACAACATTGTGGCATTGTTTTGTTATTAGATAAAATTTCTAGAGTTTTTCACTAGTGAGGAATTTCACAGACTTGCTCATGTTTAGATTTGAGTGGCCCCTGGATTTTATTTCTTGTTTGGCCTCTTCTAGGCTTAGGGAAGAGGTTGTGTCTTAAGACTGCTCTACACTGACTGACTGAGGAAAGACAGATTTATGGAGTATATTGGTACATCCTCATTCATCACTGTCTTTGAGGCATTTTGGCACACTCAGGGTTGAGATGCATTAGGCCTGGTGTAGAGAGGGCCACCAGGCCAAGGATGGCTGTCTCTGCATTATATCATGCAATTAGAGTGGCATTGTCATGTCACTTTAAAGTTTGTAAAGTGCTCGACCAATATTATCTCTTTTGATCCTCAAAAACAACCTTATAAGGTAGACAACACAGGTGTTATTGTGCCCATTTTCTAGATTAGCAAAGTGATACTCAGAGAGGTTCTTTCCTTCAGACACACAGCTCCTAAGTGTCAGAGACAAGTGTCAAGTCCAGGTTTTTCTGTATAACACTTTCCCCTCATTACATCATACTGCATCTGAATTTCCATTAGAAATGATATTTGTTTCTCTGATTCTAATAACATATATAAGTGTTTGTGTATGTATATGTGTTTGCATGAACAGAGTCTAGCCCTGATCTCTGTACAAAACATGCATCAACACATCTTTATTTCTTATATTCCAAAAAGTACTTTTTCATTCTGGAATTAAAGAGAAAAAAGACCATCCCATGCCCCTCTGTCCTTCCTGACGATCTGGCTCTGTGGTATTTTTGGCTGGGCTAGAAGCCAGCAACGTCTCCTGAGAAAGCCCAATCAGGCATGATTGCCCAACCCAAGACATTTGGATAAACTCTGGGAAAGTAAATGAACCTTTGGATTCTCTTCCAAACCAAACTTGGGAACCTTGTGAAATTTTCACATCATTCCTTCGTGGTATTAACAATGGAATAAAAGTTGTGAAACTTGAAATAGGAGAGCCTTCTGAAGCAATCCCCTGGCATGACCCTGGGGTACAGGAAATGGCTTAACGGGCCTCCATAAATATGGCGGCTCAGCTAATTGCTCAGCATTGGAATGTGAAGGCTGCTGAGCTGCTGACATGGCACTCTTGGAATGGTTCATGTGGTTTGTGAGGTCCTCTGACCAAATCAGCAGTCAGGGCCAATGAGGGCACAGGGGATTGCTCCTTATGAATTAAGCCTACACTCTTCTGGACAGCCAGCTTCTCATGACTTGAAGCACTCCCAAATTAAGCATCATGGGAGTTTTGAGAACAAGATGTTAAATTCTTCTTGTTTCTCTACCAACGGTGTTTTGGCTAACAAAGTGCTGGTAGTTACATTAGAAGAGTTAAGAGAGAACTTAAGTAGTGGTTACAGTACCAGCCTGAGAGTCAGGAAGACCGAAGTTCAAATTCTACTCCAGATACTTACTTGATATATTATTCTGGGCAAGCTGCTTTCTATTTGAGACTCAGTTTCTACCTCTGTAAAACCGATATAATGATGCATTTCTTTCATAGAATTTTTGATGAGAATCACAGTAGTCACCAGATCTGACTTCAAAGCAGTGGATATCTATTCCAATGCACTTGGGAAGGATCACATGAGGTAATATATGTGAAATATTTGCCAAACACTACATTGTTCTTTAAAGAAAGTGATGATGATGATGATGATGATGGTGATACAACATGATCATGCCATAAGTTCATTGATTTGGAGAGAGACAAGGAAGGGTTTTTGCTTTCGGAGTGTATTGCAGAGAGTTACCTAAAAAGTGTCTAATTTCATCTAATAAAAACCATAGATTTAGAAATGGCAGACACCTCAGAGTTTGCCTAGTGGAAAGCCTTTATTTTTATACTTGAAGGCATTGAGGGACAGTGGCTTGGACTAGGTAAATGCAAGAAAGGCACCATATCTTAGTGGAGAGAGCACTTAAACTCAAGGTAGGACATATGTCATCAAGTCCCTGAAAAGATACTTTTTAGCTGAGTGACTCTACAAGTCATAAGGATTCTAGAATCTAAGGTATATGAAGCACTTTGCAAACCTTAAAGTGCTCTAGACATGCCTGCCCATTAAATCATCATTACCATCCCCACCATTCCCACCATCACCATCATCACCACCATCACCATCACCATCACCATCATCATCATCATCATCACCACCACCATCATTGGCAAAACCTGAGGATCACATCACATGAGAATCAGTTGAAGGACAGTTGAAGGAGCAAGGAATGTTTAGTCTGAAGAAGAGAAGACTCAGGGAATGTGATGATTGTCCTCAAGTACTTGTCATTGGATTATATAGATTTGGAATTTGAAGGAAACTTAGGGATTATCAGAGTCATATAATTCCCCTTTTAAAAATGAAGGCACTGAGGAACATATGACCCAAGCAACTTGCCTAGGGGTACACAACTAGTAAGTGCTTGTGGTGGGATTAGAACCCAGGTCTGCTTGACTTCCAGTCCAGCCCTCCATGCAGTTTCCCAAGCAGGGGAGAATTATTATTATTTTTTAACTTGACCACAGAGGGTAGAACTAGGAGAGGTGGGTCAAAGTTGAAAAAACAAAAACAATTTTGCTATAAAAAAATAACAATTTCCTAATTACTAGAACTTTGCCAAAGTGGAACAGTCAGCCTCAAGAGATGTTGGATTCCCTCCTCACTGTAAATCTTAAAAGAGGACATTAGATGAACACTTTTAGGGAATATTATAATAGTGGTGTTTGGTCAGGATTGGATTGGGCTACATGCCATTTGGGATTTCACCATTGAGATTCTGTGAAGGAAAGAAAGAAACTTTCAAATCTGTGCTGAATTTAAGAACAGAACACTCTCCCTCCCTTTCTTTACTTCTCTGTTCTGATAAATCTTGGGTTTGTTGATGCTGAGGATATATTACAAAACAAATTTTTAAAATGGATTTTTCTATGAGAAGTGTGTAGCTTTATGACCTGAAAGGAAAATCTACAAAGTATCATGGCCTGTGAGGAAATCATAATTTACTTTTACTGAATCTTCAGCTTTCTTTCTCCACGCATGCTGTAAGGGAGTTTGGCCAAGGTAGAGAGCAATGTGGTGAACTTTTCACTTCTTGGCCCTTTTTGCTCAGGATTCTGTTTGTGTTGGGTCAAGAAGCAGAGAGGTGTGTGTGTTTGGTGCACAGGGGAATAGATAGCTCAGCAACCTGGGGAGCTTCTCATCCTAAGAATGCCTCTGACATTTGGGAATGGCTCAACCAGGGCAATGCTTTTAGACACTAGATTATGCTTTCTGGTAGGACCCAGAAAGAAATACCTTTTTTGTTATAGAAAATTTTCATTTTGCTTTTTTTTCATAGATCACTGAATGACAATTAATAAAAGGGGTGAATGAGAAATTGACCTGCTAATCACTTTTACCATCTTAAAAATGATGGCACCTTCTCCATAACTGAAGGGCAAGGAGGATATAGTCAAATTAGAGGAAATTCAAGTGTAAGGTATTGGTTTTAAAAGAAATATTTATTAGAGTACTATTATGATTACTTTGTGTAAAGCTTCAAATCTAGCAGAATAAGGCTTAGTGGTCATTCATCGATGTAGGAATAAGGACAGACCTCATAGTCATGGTTCTCATAAGGTGAACACATTCTCTTTATCACATCTCTCTTTTCAAAGTATTTTGATAAGGACAAAAATGGAATGAGTGAATCATTTGAATGTCACAGCAGCTCTCTGAGTAGAAAGCAAAGTTATAATCATCCTCACTTCACAGGGTTGAGCACTGAAGCTTTTCAAGAAGTGAATTGCTCAGGATCATCTATAAGTATGAGAAGGGTTTGAATTGAAAGTCAGCAGAGGGAAATTTGAGGGTAAAGAGGTGTACTTGATCCAGGAGATAACGGGAGTCACTGGAGTTTATTGAAGAAAGGGCCTGATGTGGTCAGACTTGCACTTTAGGAAGACCTGTGTCATGGCTGGATGAAGGCTGGATTGGTAGGGAGAGATTTGAGGAAGAGAGAGCAGCCAATAGTCTATTGTAACAGTCCAGGCATAAAGGGATCAGGGCCTATACTGGCAGGTGGCAGTATCAGAAGAGAAAAGGGCTCCTATATGAGAGATGTAGAAGAACAGGACTTGACAACTGATTGGATATGAGCAGGTCTTAAGATGTGAGAATGGGGGGCAGTTGAAGTGTTAGGTCTGCGAGTCATTGGCAGAGAAATGATCACTGGAACCATGGGAACTGATGAGAGCATCCAACGAAGAAGACAAGAAATTTTTAAGTGGCTCTGGGGTCCCTCATGGGTAGCAGGCCGTGCATGAATGATGAGCCAGCTGAGGAGACAAGGGAGTGGTCAGACATGTAGGAGGAGAGTCAGGAGAGAGAAGCGTTACCAAAAAAATAAAAAATAGACAGTATTGATGAGAAGAGGTTGATGAGTAGTGTCAAGGACTGCAAAGGAGTCAAGAAGGATAAGGATTAAGAAAAGTCCATTAGATTGGACAAATTATTAGTGCTTTCAGAGAGCAGAGGTCTATGGGGTGTTCAAAGAGGACCAGCGCCTCTGGTAGTTAGCCATTTTCAGGACTGCTTATCTACCTTTGGCGTCCATCTGGCCCCCAGCTCTCATCTATGGCTCCAAGAAGCTGTAACAGGTACAGCAGCTACACCCCAGTAGAACAATCTCAGAAGATGGGCCAAACCAAGTTGAAGGTAATTGATGTGCCTCAAATCTGTTGGTGAGTCAGGGGGGTATGTGTACTCCAAGCATATGAAGACTTACCCTGATGGAATGGGCAGAGGAGAACAATTTGTTCTAACAGCCACGAAGGCAGCTGAAGCAGGTTCTTTGGAGGATTTAGAACTTGATCAGACATCAAAGATGCCAAGGTCATCCACTGCATCCCAGGCCATTGATGGTCATCTTGAGTTTTGTCTTGCCACCAGACTTCCACAACTGAAAGAGAAAGTAAGGCTGACTACTTTGTGCAATTAATTCTACCTTACTTAAAACCAATTCAAACACAAGTCAAGACATCACCCCATGATGTTATTGGTCTTCTTTGAAAAATGAAGGACTAACAACATAGAGAATATCTTTTTAGTTGAATGATGAGGCCATAAGTAAGAGTTAGAATATAAAAAAGAATTTGATCAAGTGAAATATTGAATCAAATAAAATGAAATGTACTAGGATAAATGGAAAGTCCAGCTCTTGGAATAAAAACAATAAACTTCCTAAGAACAAGATTGAGGAGATGTAGCTTGAGTCATTTTTTGCTCAAAGAGATCCAGTTGCCTTGGAGGACTACAGACTGAATGTAAGCCTGGTATCCCTTCCTCTCTGGGCTCCACTCCTGACTCTGCCAGATTCTCTGTAGGGTGCCATGACAACTTTCTCAACCTACAAGTCCACTCCTCCTCCCTCTCCCTGTGACCCTTTTCTCTGCCTGGTCAGTTTTTTTCAGCACTTCCATTTTTCAGGAAAGTGCCCAGGTCAACCCCATCTTCATTCCTCAATTGGTTCTACTTCTGACCCTCACAGCTCTCTTCACGCTTGCCCCGTTGTTCAGTTTCCTTTTCTGTGTCACCGTGAAGATGATGAGTTCCTTGAGGGAAAAGACTATCTTGTACCTTTCTTTGTACCCAATGTTTAGCACAGTGTTTGGCACATTGTAAGTGCTTAACAAGTGTTTATTGACTCTCTCCCTGACTCCTCATAAATCTTTGTTGACTTGAATCAAACATGTTAACTCTGTAACATGGTAAAGATTGTGGGATTTGGGGCTGCTTTGAGAAAAGGACAGTGCCCAAGATTATGAAGGGGATCATTGTGCTGTACTCTGCCCTGGGCTTACCGCGTCTCTTTGATATATTATGTTCATGGCAGGGCATCTAGTAATAACATTGTTAAAAAGGGAAGTGATGAGAACCAGACTTCCAGAAGGGTGAAGGGCCTCAAAGTCATACTAACACCGAAATAAGAGTCCCCACTGCACTATCATGCCAAGTGACTGTCCAGCCTTCACCCAAAGATCTCTGATAAAGAGGAGTCCCTTACGGTCAGCCTATCACACTTGGGGACCACTGTAAAGATTAGATAATTTTTTCCTTTTCTACTGAGCCAGTATCTGCTTTTCTGTAGATTCCACATAGTTCTGTTTTCTAAGACCAAGAAGGACAAGTCTAAGTCTTCTTCCAAATGACCTTCTCCTTCTCTAGGTTCATAATTCCACATAACTGTATTCCACAGGACCGAACAACCCTGCATACATAGTAGCATCTTCAAAATGTATGCTTGTAAACTAAGGAAAATTAGTATTTTATTGTCCACTTCACCTAACTGGAAAATTAAAAGTTTCTCACCAATTAGACTATAAAATTCTTTAGAGTGAGGACTGAGTCAAATGTGGGTACAATTAAAAAGCATTGTATTTTATCCAGCCCTCTGCAGTAAATATCTGTCAGTTTAGTAAAATAAATAAAGAAGTGGCCCAAATTCTGCCTCCTAATCAAATCAAATGTTTTCCCCAGACAGGTATAAATTAAAAATTTTAATTGCCCAGTTTGGGGCTTTAATAGTGAAATTCATGGACAAGATTATGCCTGAAAGAAAGCATCTATTTATTAAGATAAATATAAAATAAGGAAATAACTTAATAGCACAAATAGATTTCCTGATTTGCTAAATTAAGAAGAAATTGAGCCCTTTCGTAGAAAACTTTTCTTCAGATGGGGCATCCAGGGCCCTGGTGGACTTTAGAATTTTAATAAAATTCAGGGAAGTGCTTTTTTCTTCTCCTTCATGATAATGTGTTACAAGTATACTAGGGTTATGTAGGTCTTAGTGTGACCTTTTAACTTTTGGTCCTGGTGCAGGCAAGGGGAGCCATACAGTTATAAAGGGAGGGTGGTGATTGAAAGTTAGTGTAACTGACATTGGCTTCTGCAGATTTGGTCAGGGCTCTCGCCAATGCATGGTGAGTGCTGAGCTCTCCCGTCTATGTCTAAAGCAACCCACCATTGGGAATAGCAAGTCAAAGCAGAAAAATGGAGCACTTAATGGTCTCCTATTATGGTGGAAAGCACAATGACAGGCCATGATCCTCAAGTACAATTCTACCCTTCTGTAGTAAGTGAAATGGTAGCATTTCATGCCCCAGCTCGATTATAGGGAATAAAACATCTGTCTAAATACTAGGGAGATAGAATCTTCCAAATAAAGCTATTTGAGGAGCCCAGGCACGGAACACCTCTCCACCTGCTTGCTTAATCTAATGTAGACATTACGGCAGTAAATGTTTCTAATAAAGCAGGAAAATGGGCTGTTTGCTTTGCTGCTTGTATGAACTCTCATTTCTCCTTTTATTATATTGAATCTGACATTTGCTTACCCTTTATCAATGGAATATTTAATCAACTCCAATCTGTAGGAAGCAGGAGGAATTTCTATTTTATTTAAAAACTGTCCCCCATGTAAAAAGCCTTGGGAAGAGAAGAGAGGGGAGATAAGCATGAGCTGGAGTCCTAATGGCAATAGTGATAGCTCCCATTTCCTCTAGCCCTGGCCCCTTGGTCACCTTAAGAGTTAGGTATTATAAGGATTATAATGCCCATTATGCAGATGGGGAGACTGAAGCCCAAAGAAGAGAAGGGACTTGCCTAGGGTAATATAGAAAGCAGAAGAACTAATATTCTCTAGAATCTTCCTACAATATACTTCCTATTGTTCCACAGTAATAAATGGGCATCTCTCTGACAGATAGTTGGTTTCTTTTCACTTAAGATATTCCCTTCCCTCTACATTGTCTGCAAACTGTCAGCATCTCACTATTTACATGTTGTCCCTCCCAGCAGAAAGCTTCTTGAGGGAAAGGACTGAATTCTTTCTTTGTAACTACTGGACATGCACATAGTAAGAGGTTAATGAATGCCTATTGATTGATGGATTAGAACACTGGAAGGTTCCTCGGGTAGAATGGGATAGAGGAGAGTTTGGTTCAGATCGTGGTTAGCTGAGAGGGTCTCTGTAACTCTGTGAGCCTGAGCACCTCTGAGACTTCCTAGCTCTGTGACTAGGGACAAGTCTCCTAATCTCTCTGAGATTCAAAGAACATTCATGATAATTGTGGGTAGCAGACATAGCCTCCAAGTATGAAGGTAGGTCCTCATATTGACCTACCCACTAAGTACCAAATTAGGGACTCTCAGAGTTATAACCAAGGTGGAATCAGAAGGGTAAATGCATTTTTCCAGGCCCCCATTAAATAATTTCATCCATGGAGAAGAGTTCATTGTTTCTGTCCATCTAAATCCAAGTCTTGATCTCAGAGCCTTTCTTCTCCATCAGACAGCTATTTCAGTAATTCACCTTTGTCTTCCAAGTGACCCGCTTTCACAACCAGTAGCAGTGACAAAATGATGACCTGTGACCCCAGTACTTCAATCACTGGTCTTTGTAATCCTTCCCAATACTTTCAAGATGTTGATGTGGTATAATGGAAGGGGGATTGGATTTGGAAGCAGAAGAGTCTTAGGTTTGAATCCTGCTGCCACTTACTAGCTTTGAGAGGATGGTTAAATCACGTATCTTCTCTCTGTATCAGTTTCTTCATCTGTAAAATGGCACAGATAATGTCAGTGGCTAATAATCCTAGTACCTCAAAGGATGTTAGGAGAACTCAATGAAATAATAATATAGACCAAGTGCTTGGTTAATCTCAAAGAACTGATGAACAACAACCTATTTTGAGATTTTTCTAATATGCATCAATCTTATTGAGTGTAACAAATCACAGAATCACTGAATTTGAAAGTTGAAAGGGACTTCAGCTGCCACTTAGTCCAACCAAACAAAACACCAGGTGAGAGGCTTCCCAGTGTCCAGTGGGTGAAGGCCCTCCTCTCCATCTGATCTAAAGGAGCTGAAAAAGCCATCTAGTGAAAGCATACAGAGAGAAGAGAGACTCAGAGCTTTGTTGTGTGTTACTAATTATGGGGAGGGACATGGATGAAGAGGCACAAAGAGACTGAAAAAGACAATCAGAGACAGAACAGTGTCATGGAGGTGGCGGAGAAAGAGAATGTAAGAGGAGATGTCCAACTACAGAGGCATCCAAAAGAACAAGGACCAAGAAAAGAACTGGAGAAATGGTCAAGGAGACCTGCTACTCTTGCACCAATATTGGTTGCAGGGAATGGAGCACAGAAATTCCTCAGCTAACTAGATAAGACTCTCCAAATTATATCAACACATATTTAATATTTCATAATTTCAATAAAAAGGTGGGAATAGGGAACGTGACTAAAAAAGGTTTGAAAATATGGTTCAGTCAGCCAATAAGCATTTATTAAATATCTACTATGTGCTACATACTGTGATAAGAACTGTAATAAGGATTCAAAAATAAGGAGAGGATTTGAAGACTTGAACTCAGCAGAGAGGGCTCATGTCTCTGTGTCCTGAATATTGTCTTCAAGAAAAATATCACAAGAGCCAGACATTAAAGGCACCCAATCTTATCAGTCAAACTGAAAGGGATTATATTTGAACTGGTAGGAACAAGCTTGATATGGATTGGGGAACTGATCCTGAATCAGTTCTCTACATACAGTTATACCAATATTTTGTTGTGGTAAAGATTAAAATTAGATAGAAACAAATAAAAACGAGAAAATGATGTTGCAATTAGAATAACTCAAACTTGAATTACCAGTGCCCAAGTCCATCAAATATAACTTCATACAACAGCTTAATTATCACAAATCAATCACACTGACATTAAAAGAACCCTAAAACCTGTTTAGTTAGTACCTAACTTACTTTCCAAGTCAAGAAAGATGGCAGACAAGAGCTACAACCATTGAGAACAAACACTCTAGTAAATTTGTAAGAATAAGAATGACCAAAGGTTAAAGGTGGTTATCACCTCATCAAACAGTAAGAAAAAGTGAAGAAAACAGTGGTTCAGTAGGTAGAGCCGAGTTCCAAAAGGGCCTCTGACACTTACTAGTTGTATGACCCTGTGCAAGTCATTTAGCTCCTAACTTGGTTTCTTTATCTGTAAAATCAGGATGATGTTAGCATTTCCTTACTAGGGCTGTTGTGAGAATTAAATGAGATAACAATTGTAAAGTACCTTACACATAGTCAGTAACATGGAAATGGAAGTTATTGTTATTAGGAAAGAGACACAATAAAATGAATCCATATCGCAAAGATATTTAAGAATAAAAGAATAAACCCCAGAGGTGAAATGAAGAAAAGACTTCTAGACATAATAAACTTTTTTCAGCATAATGAACCCCTCCCAATGTGCTAACAGGGAAGGTCAAAATGCCCTGGAATAGATCAAACTTGTGAAAAGCTGATGAATTAGACCCATTATATGGACAGTGGAAACCCATGTTGGAGGGGACATAATTCTGGGGACATTGAAAGATTGATTCTCAAGGTCCATGAGAAGGAGGGGAAGATATCAAAGTTTTGGGAAAAGAACATAGATATTTTTTCATCCTTTTATTCCCCCATCATCTGCTGAAAGGAAAAGGTGGTTGAAAGATTATGAATTATAGACTCATCTATATAAAATCTCCATATCCATCAAGGGTGTCCCTGAGATGAACCTTAGAAAGGAGCAGGTAACCTTTGACAAGCCACAGTAGAACAACATGCAAGTCGCCGAGACACAGGAAAGACAAGACCCTACTCTCCTAATTTACTTACTAAAAAAAAAAAAAAAAACATCGGATTTAGTTGAGGACAATACCCTTTTGAAAGCTCGCCCAAACCCATTTGTATCACAGGAATGTGTCAAAATTTAAGGAGATTCCACGAAAGATGAAGCAACAGAGCTCAGTGAGCATGTCATTAATAGCAGTTTAACCATTAAACAAGGAGACATTCTCTCCCCCTCCATATCGCAGGGCATTCCCCATCACTATCATGGAGGAGACACAAAGCCAAGCTCAAATGGAAAAGGAATAAGATGGTGACTTGTCCGCATGCGGCTGTTTTCAGATGACGTTATGCATCAAGACCCAGATCATTTCAGAGCTTCCTGGAGGAGATCCACGGGCACTCAAAAGAGTTTAGTCTGGCCACTTGAGCAGGAAAAAAAAAGTGGATGAAGAATGCTTATGCTCTTGATTTTTGTGGGGGAGGGTAAGGGGGGAAGATAATGAGCTCTGGTTTTAACCTAATGAATTTGAGATATTTTTTGAAATGTCCCAGAAGTTGAAGATGCAGGACTGGGCCTTAGGGGGAAGATTGGGGGCAAATCTACAGATCTGGGAATCATGTTCATAGAGATGATCATTGAACTCATGGGATCACCAAATCAGATAGTATAGAAAGAAAGCGTCCAGGCCCCCAGAGTCTTGGGGGACACCCACAGCTACCAGGTGGGGCGTGGGTAAAGAACAAGAACAAGAGACTGCTAAGAGAATCACCACGAGAGGGTAAGGGCACAAAAAGCAAGTGAGGAGAGGCTGCCCAAGCAGAATCAATATCCGACAGTGTCACAGTCTGCAGAGAGGCCAAGGAGAACTCAGATTGGAAAAGAGATCTCGGATACATCTGGAAAGAGAGGTTCAGCTTAATGATGAAGTCAGAAGCCGGATTGGAGAATTTAGAAAAAGCGAGAGCGAGGAATTGGACACACTGATTGTATATGGCTCTCTTGAGGGGCTTTGTCATGAAAGGGAGGAGCAATATATGATGATAGAGAGTAGGAATGGTCACGAAAAGATGAAAGGTAATAGAGAGTGGGGATAGCTGTGGAGATTATTTTGAGAAGAAGTCAGAATGGGACAGTGTCATGGATATATGCACAGTGGGTGAGAAAGGAGAAAGGGAATTTCTTCAGGTGAGATGAGTATGGAGAAGCAAATAGTGGGGAAAGATGTTTGAATGATGTGAGAAGAGGAGGAGAGGGGGGGCTCTTGTCCAATGGTCTCAATTTTTTGAGTGAAGTATGTATGAAGCAAGATCCTTGATTGGGAAGGTGTGTGGGGGGCAGTGCTTGTGGCAGGTTTGAAGCAAGACTCAAAGGTTAGATCCTTTTTTTTTAGGCTGATGAATGTGGAGAGAGAGAGAGAGAGAGAGAGAGAGAGAGAGAGAGAGAATATGTTATCAGAGAAATGTGCGAGCTAAAAAGAATCCACAAATGTTGAGATGGCAAGAGCCTATGTGCTCCACTGGTAGTCTCATCGTTCTAAGAGAGATAGTTCAAGGTCACCGGTCCCACCCCACCTCCAGCACATCACATGGATCACTTAGGGTGAGTTTACAAAAAATATGGACAAGAGATGCACAGAGTGGGTATCCTCAAATGGAATGAGATCTGTATCTTTGGAGGGAATTCACTGGTTCATGATCAGAATCTGGCACAATGTCTAATGTGACGGGTAGATACTCAAAAAGTGATTGAATTTTACTTCTCTATTGCCAATAGATTCTAATACAGAAGATGCTGTGATATAGTGGAATGATCATAAGATCTGGTGTCAAAGGATGTGATTTCATATCCCACTTCAAGACTTACTAGCTGCGAGACAATGGACAAATCTTTGTTTCTGGATCTATAAAAGGAAGATAATAATGCTTGTTGTACTGACTCATAGCATAGTATTGTTTTGAGAACTAAGTGAATGTGTGAAGAACACTCCATAAAGTTTAAAGTGGTTAAAACCCCCCACCAGTTCTGTTGATGTGCTCAGTTAGTACCACTGGATCGATGGATGTGCCATGATCAGCAGAGAAGCAGTTTGGAAGCAGGCCTGGGGATTACCCTGAAGAAAATCTTCAGAATTTCCCATTTTTTCCCCAAACACTTTTCCTTGCTGCTGCAAAAAGTCCTGAGTTTGGCAAAATTGGCCCCTGGCTGTGCAGCTGTCAGGGAATGGATTGAGCAATCTTCGTGGTTCCCCTATTTTCCCAGTCACTGGAGCTATCACCCGAGTTGGCCCAATTGGGTCATTTGCCCACATTTCCACCTGAGTTGTGAGAGTCATGAGGAGGTTAAGTGCCCTAAAGGAATTGAAAGCAAAGAACCCATTTGTTCTAAATGTTTTCTTCTCCCACACTTCCTTATGGCTGTCCCTTAAAGCCCGCCTTCTCTGTGAACTTAAGCAAAGAGAAACACTCCTTACATCTTGTTTTTCTGGCAGCTTTTGCAGGGCACATTTCCTAAGTGAAGATACTTCCAGTCTTTGGAGAAAAATCACTGTTTTAGTTTGGGGAGGTACCTCAGAGACATGTAGTCCTGCCTGTCCTAGGACCACCCCCAACAAGATGTCTACCTGTAATTGTTTGAAGATCCACAGGAGCGATATAGCATTGCTACCTGAAGCTACTCATTCATTCCGTGGTGACAGCTCTCATTGGGAGAGGAAATGTCTCTTGACATCGAGTCTATACTGGTCTCTTTGCCCCTTCCACCCACTGCTCCTGGTTCTGATCTCTGCAGCCAACAAAACCAAATCAAATCACTCTTCTTGATGACACCCCTTTAAATACTCAAGAAAACTATTTTGTCTTCCCAAAGTATTTTCTTCTCCTGACTAAACATGTCACAACCTCACATTTCATAGTCGGTCATTCCTCTGTGATTTTCTCTAGTTGTTCTCTAGCTTTTCAGTGTGCTAGATGGAATAGGCAGTAGAGTTGACCACAATCTCATGTTTGTGGATCTGACTTCTTGAACCGAAGAATAAGATTTTACATTTATCCCACTAAACATTATCTTTTTTTTAAGCAATTGGAATTAATTAACTTGCTCAAAGTTACACAGCCAGTTATTTCTGGGTGTGGTGCTAAGTATCTGAGCCTGGATTCGATCCCAGGTCATCCCGACTCTGTGGCCGGTACTCTTCCTCACTGTGCTACCTGGCTGCCCCTAAACATTATCTCATTATGCATGTCTTATATTCTAGCTTGTTAAGATTTTTCTCCTCTTTGTTACCCAATGCATTAGTTAAACCCAACAATCAGATTAAATTTGATACCCATGATATTGATTAACTTTATTCAAAAACTGAGAAAAACAAAAAAAAACACGTAGCAGTCCTGGGGGTCCTCCATGAGAGACATTCTTCCTACTTAATAAGAGATTTCTGCTCTTTGCGTCCAACTATTAAGTGTCAAATATACCTCATTACAGCATCATTGAATTCACATCTCTCCATCCTTTCCAAAAGAATGTATACTTTGTAAAACGCTTTTTTTTTTCTAAAATGGAAGAAACCCCTAGGAACAGAACTCCCCCAATATAACACTTTACCTGCTCTGTCACGAAAGCAAAGGAGGCTAGTCTGTATAATCTGTTCTTGGTAAAGTTATGGAAACTCTTTCTATTCATTGCCTGTTTTTCTAAATGTTCATTAACCATCTTTTGCATAATATATTCTGGCATTTTGCTACATTGTGAAGTCAATGTCATTGTTTTATAGTTTGCACTTCATTTTCTTCTCCCTTTTGGAAACCCAAACTTTAACCCTTCATCCCTCCTGATGCCTCATTCCTTTGCTGTTGTTCAGCCATTTCAGTTGTGCCTGATTCTTCTTGACCCAATTTGGGGTTTTCCTGAAAAAGATACTAGAATGATTTGTCATTTCCATCTCCAATTCATTTTAGAGACAAGGAACTGGCCAAACAGGGTTAAGTGACTTGCCCAGGGTAACACAGCTAATAAGTGTCTGAAGCCAGATTTGAACTAGGACTCATCTTCCTGACTTCAGGCCTGGGAGTCTATCCACTGCATCACCTAGCAACCTGGTTCCTTCCTAGTTTCCATATTTTCAATATCACTAATGGTTCCTTGGCAATCACACTTTCTGGTTATTTTCAGTACGCAAGATTATACATTTGCCATGAGATCATAGGTTTCTAGATCTAGAGATGAAAGAGACCCCAGTGGGATCTAGTCCAATGCCTTCAGATCACTTGAATCCATCAGTGGAAGTGAGCTTGTCTATGACAATCTTCCTGAGCATCTCCTTGGATATTAACTCCCTGTCAGACACTTGAGATCTGTCCTTCCAGTGCAAACAGCATTCCCCTTGGCAGGAGAAGCAGAAGCAGAGTAAGACATGAGCCGTTTGGCCAAGCTGCAGGTCAAACATGGAGAATGAGCAGGAGAGAAGGAATTCCCTCCATGGCATCACCAATGTGTGACCACCCAGCTGCTTCCTGAAGATCCCTATTGGCAGTAAATATGTACCCCTTCTTCGGAAGCCCTTTCTCTTTCTGGACGTCTCTATTAAGGAGTTTCTCATAACCTTCATTAAGTCTACAAGGAAGCTCCATTCTTTTGTTCCTTCTCTCACCCCACAGTTTCTTACCAATTACATTCCATTGCTTTGAAATATTAATTCACACACATAAGGCTTTAAAGTTGGCAACTTTTAAAGTTAAAATAAGGCACTTCTGACAACTGATTTGATTTAAGAATAAATGTCCCCATTTTACAGATGAGGAAATTAAAGCCCAGAAAGTAGAAGTGTATTTGACTTGGTCACTTTCCTAGGCAATTTCAAAGACAAGATTTAAACTCAGGTCTTCTGCTTCCAGTTCCAGTACTCTTGGGGTGGCTGGTGGCACCACAGTGGATAAAGCGTTGGCTCCTGGAGTCAGAAAGTCCTCAGTTCAAATATGCTGCCAGACATTACTAGTTATGTAGCCTTGGACATGCCACTCAACTTCTATTTGTCTCAGTTTTCCTCCACTATAAAATGGAGATCATAATAGCACTTACTTCCCAGTTTGTTGTGAGAATTAAAGAAGATAATATTTGTAAAGAGCTTAACGCCTTGACTGATACACAGCTAGTGCCATCCAAATGATGGTTCTGAGATGTGATCGTGGTTGCTTTTTTTTGTATCATTCTCTCTCCCCCCTTTTAGAATCTCCAAATTCCTTCAGAACTCAAATACATCCTTCTACATGAATCCCCTCTGGACCCTCCAAGCTCTATGTTAACACGGGATTGCACCACATTTATTTTGCATACAGTTGCTATATATTTATATGTATATGTTGTCATCCCTAAGGTACTGTAAACTCCCTGAAGGCAAGGGATACACAGCTGACTGCTCAATAGGTACTTAATAAATGCTGATTAATAGGTGGATATAAGTAATCTTCGTCTGAATACTTAAATTCACTTAAAGTGAATGAAAACCAATACAATTTCCTCATGTCTCCTGTCATATCAAAAGCTGCTGGGTTTTTGCTCAGGAAAGCTTTGATTGTGCTGCCAGTGAAGGGGCTTAGTAAAACAGCCTTATGTGACCAGCCAATGTTCCCAGGACTCAGTTGACATTTCATATTTGTGAGTTTTCTTTGCCCAAATAGATTGTGAGCCTCTTCAGGTCAGGGTCTACATAAATGAATTCTCCTGTAGCCCTTGAAGTACCCAACATGTGCAAAGATCAGAGTAGCGACCAATACAAATATTCTTGTCAATTATCAAAAGGGGATCTATTGAATTGAGAGAGTTTGGGGCCCCTCTCATGACACTGTCAAGGAAATCTCTTCTTGATTGCAAAAGCCATAGTGGCCTCTGTAGCAGCTAGGAATGACACTGCCCCCTTCTATCTAAGAACCTTATCAAAGTGATGCCAATAGGTCATACCACTCAACTGGTTGGTCCCAGCTGGGCAGGTTTCTGAGGGAGTCAACTCTTCATTTCCTGCCTCAGAGTTATCTCTTATGAGCATTAAACATGATCAGGTTTGAGTTTCAGGATACATATCCCTGCTGCTGAGTACAATTTTGGTCCACTTCCCTTCTCAGGGAAAGAATAATTTGGCAATTTTAATTTTAAGTGAAGAATGACGAAATTTGGGGGATAAATTGACTGGAATAAAACAAGTCAACCAAGGACCTGAGATTCTTTCCTAACTCCAACATAAGGGAAGATTATGAATCACTGAAGACTTCTAATATTGTAGATTCTTTCTTCCCCTCCATACCTCCTCCCTCCATTCCCCCCTCCCCTTTTTCCTCCCAACCCTCCTCACTCCTTATCTTCTCCCATCCCCTCTCCTTTCTCTTTTTTCTTCATTCTTTATTCTCTTCCTCATCCATTCTCCTTTGTTTTCTTTTTCCTTCCCCTCATTCTTTTTTTCCTTTTCTGGTTCCTTCTTTCTCCTCTTTCTTCTTCAGTTTCTCTCTTGAGAGACTTTAATCTTTTCCCTCCTCCCTTGCTTTCCTTCTTGTTTTCTCCATGACCCTTCCTCCTCTGTATTACTTCCTCTCCAGACGCTCTTGCAAATCCTGCTCCCACAGTAAGGGAGCAGGTCCAATTTCTGTTTCCCACAACATGAGGGAACAGTTCCAAACCCCATTTCTTTCAAATTCTTTCTGGCAGTGAACTCTAGTTGAGTATTTGTTTCCAGAAATACTCCAGAGACAGTGGTGACTGGCGTCAACTTTTGCCCCAGTAACCCCAACATCAGAGATAGCCTGGCTTGCTGGAGAGAAGCTCTGATTTGAATAGTCAAGAAGGCCTGAGTTCAAGTCTTGAGAATGCTTAAAAACTAGCTAAGGTCAGGGAACTGGAGTTGGAAAACACTTGTGAAGTAATTTAGTGCAACCTCCTTGTTTTACAAATGAGGAAACTGAGGATAAGAGAAGTTGAGCTACACCACCAAGGCCACATAGGGAGTGAGAGTTGGAATGTGAACCCAGTCTCTGAGACTCTAAATACATTCTTCTCCTCCTGCAAGACCATGGCATCGTCTTGGGAAAGTCACTTAAGGGCTGATGTGGGTAGCTCTTGACAACTATTAAAAGTAACAGGAAAATTGTAAAGGGGATGGCAACTTCCACCCTGAAAATTCCCCATATTGATGAAATTTCAGGAGCCTGGACCAAAACCAACCAACCAATAGAATCAGATGATGCTTCCTAAGGAAGGCCTTGGTTTTCCAGCTGCATCACCCAGTCCCCAGATGGAAAGAGCCTTTGTGCCTACCCACCAAGTGGTCATCTTGCCTCCACCTGAAAGCCCCTAGGGAGGAAGGATACATCTCCACCCAGAAGCCAAGTCTGCTTTTAAACAGAAAAAGCAATGGACCTGAAGTCAGAGGACTTGGATTCATCCATGACCTGCTGCCTGTATAACTTTGGCGAGTTACCTTATGTCCCTGAAACTCACTTTCCTCATCTATAAAACGGGAGAGTTGAAGCCATAGCCTTTGAGGTCCTCCAGCTGTAGTCTGTGAGCCTATTGTTGGGAAATGTTTTGTCACAGTAAAAATACATGTTGCTCTTTTGTGATCCTACTTCTGTCTTCTAAAGCCAGGTAGAACAAGTCTATGATCTCTTCCACATGACAGTCCTTCAAATACTTGAAACCTGTCATTATTTTGTCTTGTCCCCAGTCCTTTCCTCTCCAATTCCCTGTTACTTCAATTTATTCTTATGTGTCATGGTATCCCATCCTTGCCCTCTTGTGGGCACCCACTGACTCATTAATGTCATTCCTAAAATATAGCAACCCCAGAGTTGAACACAGCTGGGAGCCATGTCCCAGAGTGCCAGAGCCATGGACCCAGAATCTATGTTAGCTGCATTTTGTTGCCTTTTCCAGGAAGTAACCCCACTCCTGGAAAAATTTTTCCTCTATCAACTTTGTGAATTTACTTGATCATATAACCTAATTGACAAAATTTAAATGCCTAGGAGAGTCTGCTAGAATTCGCTAGTTCCAGGTATAGCAGTATAGCAGCTGGCATATGGCAATCATCTCTCTTTCTGTCTCTGTCTCTCTCTGTCTCTCTGTCTCTGTCTCTGTCTCTCTGTCTCTGTCTCT
>NW_027186352.1:6434657-6439014 GCF_028583685.1 Petaurus breviceps papuanus
TCTCTCTCTCTCTCTCTCTCTCTCTGTCTGTCTCTCTCTCTCTCTGTCTCTCTCTCTCTCTCTCTCCCTTCCTCCCTCCCTCCATTCCCCCCTCTGTCTTTCTGCTTTCCCATAGCCTCTGGAACTTGGCAAGCACTTGAATCCTCTCGCTTTCCATTTAAATCAAACCACCACCCTGAGATGCGGAAGGAAAGGCCATCCTTTGCATTATAAAAATATGTAAAATAATAAATCAACATCTCTGAGAAATACATGGGGATCCTATAATAGCAAAAAGTAACTTCAATGGTCGGAAATTCCCTTTAAATGGGGATGATTCCATTTGCAGCTGAAATCATATCCATTCCACCCCCACAGGTGGTAGAGAGGAATCCCTGGGGCCCATTGGATTGTCTGGTGCTTTCACTCTCACCATCTTGCTCCTCCAGCCTCAGTGGTTGTCAGGAGCCCTCCAGCTCTTGCTACAAGTTTATAATTCATCCCTTGATGGAAGATTTATTAGGGCCACAACTGGATCTAAGGTAATTTTGTGTTTGTTTGTTTTTGCAGTTTTTACATAGTGTATGTTCCATTGGAGGGCTGCTGAGGGCTTGAGTAGTTCTACCCTGCTTGGAGGGAGTTCCGTGATGGGAAGGAGTGATAGTTCATGAAATTTTTTCATTTGATGTTTGGGGTTGGGTGGTGAAACCCTCACATAATTTCTTCAGCTTTGTGGAGAGGAGAAAATTAGTATTCATTTGTAATAGGAGTACATGCATACATTTCTCCCCCATGTGGTTTCAGAAGTGTCAGTTGTGGCTGAAATGAAAGATTTAAGGTGATTGACTGGAGAGCACAAAAAGCAGCCATCTGGCTTAGGTTTTTTTCTTAAGGGATGCAATGTTACCCCATTTCCAAGGGGCAATCTGAATGAATTGTTTCATCTACTCCCGTTTAGTCTCAATTACATCAACATGCCTTCTATCTAACTACATTAACATTAAATGTAAATATTTCCAAATTCAGAAAGACTTCCTTTAAGAAGACCAAGTGTAGCCTGTTTGGACTTTCCTTCTCCTTTAAAAAAAATCCCTCTTCATTTTTCCATCATCCAGAAGAATTTTGAGATGAGGATTCATTTACTCTATATTAGGAAACCTTCCAAAGAAGATATTTCCTGTGAATGGAAGAGAGGAGAAATCTACTATTCATTCATCCATCCATCCATCCATCCATCCATCCATCCATCCATCCATCCATTCATCCAAAGAGTCATTGAACAAGTGCTTACTAGATGCTACTGACTGAGCTAAGTGATAGGAACAGTGTAACAAAAATAGAGACAGTCCTTGTTCTCAAGGATCTTACATTTTAGAGATTTATGTCCCGGGGGAAATGTCTGTGTGCATAGAGAATGACTCACCTTGCACCAGCATCTCTGCTGTGTGACCCTGAGGCATTTTCTACACCATGATAATATGGCTGATTACTCAAGAAGGGCTTTCAACAGAAGTTGTGTTGTGCCCAAACTGTTGTGTTCTCTGCACAACAGTTGGACAAGTGGTTTTTTGAAAAGGGAACTGTTTATTGTGAAGAGTTTAAAGTGTTTGATCAGATTAATCATGTGGACTTTCTAGAAAAGAGAAGTGAGCTCTACCTTCTCTCATGGGAAAGAAACTATGGGCTTTGAACCAATCGATCAACAAGCATTTATTAAGTATTTACAATGTGCCACCATATTGCTAAGTGCTGACTATATGAAAAAAAATACACACTAGTTAAAAATAGTATCTGCCCTCAAGAAGTTTACATTCTAATGAATGGAGACAAATTGACCATAAATAAATACATACATGATATACAGAGGAAGATGGGAAGTAATCTCATAGGGAATGTCCTCACAGCTGGGGGAAAAAGCTTCCAGCAGAAGGTGAAATTTAAGCTTACATTTAAAAGGTCAAGAAACAAAGAGCCCGAACTGAGATGACAGGGCATTCTAGGAATAGAACATAGCCAGCACAAAGGTTGGAGATAAGAGATGATGTGTCTGAAGTTATAAAGTTTGAGTACAGCTGGATCACTTGATACATGGAGAGAGGTGAAGCATACATAGTGAGGCTGACCCTCCCCACCCCACTCCCCAATATGCATCATGGGGATGTCATTATGTGGCTTGAAAGGAGGCAGAATAGACATACCTAACCTCTTCTCCCACCCTTCTCTGAGAGTGACTTTTATTCCTGCAAGAAGGGGAATCAGGTGGTTGGGATAGAAGGCTGACTGATACTCTATTCTTGTCAGAGACAGGGCACTGGGCTAGAATTCTATCTGCTCACCCTTAAAAATTGTCAGTTGAAGGGATGTAGTTTTCAGGTTCAAGCCAAACTTCTAATGACTGTTTATTAACAGGGAAAGGAGAACCCAAGCTTTAGAGTCCCACCAAATGCCAGTTCCACAATGAACACATGTAGTAAGTAGCAAAGAAACCCATTCATCCAAGTCAAGAGCAAAACAGAAATTGGAGAAAGTATACATAAGAGAATATGTACCAGATAATACAGACTGAAGGATATCTCCCATTGGGAGTGAAGCTATTCAACTCACCCAAGAAAGAATCCTAAATCTCACCCAAGGGGGAATTTCTTGAAGTCTCTAGTGTAGCAAGCTGGTGATAGGGACATAATAGAGATTGCCAGCTTTTCTCATACAAGAGTCTCCCCCAGAATCTTATTTTTCCTTCAGCCACCTGGAGTGGGGTTGACATTTTCCATTTTATTTCTCTCAAAGCTGGAAGCCAGAAGCATCCAAAGTGAGTGCAGAGTCTGAAAGGACTCAAGAAAATTGTGACTGAAGAGGCTTAAGGAGCCCTGAAGAGCTCTTGGGGAACCCTGGAGGAGCCCTCCTTTCTCCCACTCACTAATTTCCTCTACCTCTTATGTAGACACGGGACAATTATCTACACCAGTGAGGAGTGCCAAAGGGCTTGGGGGATCCAGTGACTTATACAAAGACTGGACTAGGTTGGGAGGGGCCAGGTTGTAAAGCCCTTTGCATTCCAAACAGAGTTCCTATCTGATCTAGGAGGCCACAGAAAGCCACTGGCATTCATTAAGTAGGAGGGGACATGATCAGACCAAGCTTTATGAAAACAACTTTAGCCACTGCAGTGCTAATGGAGTATAAGATCTTCCCCACCCATTAACAGACCCCTGTGAAGCCTGCTTAGGGAAGCTTGCTTAGGGGAGGCTAGCTTGTTATATATACATAAACTGTGAGTTGGTATTTTGCTTCCATTGCTCACTTATGAGAAGGATCTTGGGATTCTCTAGTTGAGATTCTGAGTGGCCCTATGTTCAGAGCTTCCTAACTACTTAGAGACAAAGGCTCTCTCAATCCAGGGATGTATGTAAAGTGTCTAGTTGATTCAGGCAGTCAGACACCTGTCTGTTGGTCTTTATTTCTCTGCTTGCTTTTTCTCTGTTTGTATTTTCTCTGAAGTTCATGGTGCTGACTTTTCCCCTGAAATAGTGAATGTAATTTTAAAAGATTGTTGACTCCTTAAATAGCCATCTTTCCTAGTAAAGCACATCTAAGAGCCTGTGCTAGCAGCCACCCTGGGTATGCCATTGAGGTTGCTGTTTATAGCACCTGAATAGATTGGAATGGGAAGACACTGGATGCATAAAGACAAAATACAAGCCAATTGCTATAGTCCAGGTAGGAGGTGATAAAGAATTGAACTTGAATGGTGGCTGTGTACATGGGAAGAAGGGGATGTACAAGAGGTGTTGTGAAGGCAGAAACAACAAACTTTGACAACAGACTGATTTCTAAGTAAGCTTTCGTCATCAGAGAATCTCTCTCTCTTTTATTTTTTGCTAGAGATGGAGATGAACAGTAGTGCTTACCACAATCCAGTGATGAGATGTACACATGGAAAGGGTGGCATATAATCATCATACAGGATGCCAAGGGCAACAGCAAACATGACTATATAGAGCAGACCTGGAAGGGCCAGTGAGAATACCACTCCAGATACTACTAGGGAAAGTAAAGTAGTAAGATATATCCTAAATCTTTGGGGCTTTATTTATTTAAATAATTTTGCCTTTTTTTGTGGAGGGGTAGGGCAGGGCAATTGGGGTTAAGTAACTTGGCCAAGGTCACATGGCTAGTAAGTGGTCAGGGTTCGATGTCGGATTTGAACTCAGTCTTCCTGACTCCAGGGCTGGTGCTCTATTCACTGTGCCACCTAGCCACCCCCATCTTTGGAGATTTATTGAAGATAATTTCCTCAGTGAGTGAGAGAGAACAAGAGGGAGAGGGGGAGAGAGAGAGAGAGAGAGAGAGAGAGAGAGAGAGAGAGAGAGAGAGAGAG
>NW_027186352.1:6439024-6443353 GCF_028583685.1 Petaurus breviceps papuanus
GAGAGAGAGAGAGAGAGAGAGAGAGAGAGAGAGAGAGAGAGAGAGAGGAAGAGGGAGAGTGTGTGTATGCTAAACGTTACACAGAGTACATGGGGTCCACACATTCCCCTTGACCCACAGAACTGAAACATCTGGTGAACATGTAACTGGTTTCTTCACTCAATTGTACAACTAGAAAATCAATGGCAGTGACCAGCTGGAGTGTCTGACTTGTATTTTGTTGAAGTTAGTGGTGATCATTAAAGGAAATGGGAAAACTCTAGTCTAGAGAAATTTATAAAATAAAAACTCTGGCAAAGAATGGACATTTGGCTTTGGCTGGGATGAACAGCTTCTATGAAAGGAATCCTTTTCTGAGTAATTTTCTCTGGATAATTTGTTTTGCATAATATTCACCTCAAGTACAGCAGATTCCCAGGCTGGCTGACTGAGGACATGATGAACTTCTTTATGTTGGAGCAGCATGTTCCTGTCGATTTCACTTCTCTGTCTTGTCAATCTTCTTCTTTGGGAGTTCCTTGAGGGGAAAGACTTATCCTGTTAGCATGTATCCCCAAAAGCCAACTGTACTACTCTCTGGCCACTTGGCAGGTATGTTATTGGGGGGAGGGTTGCTTTTTGGTATGGATGGCTCTAGAGAACCATTGAGGTCCCTTATAACAAGACCCTATAATTACTCTCTGTGCTCTATTGCGACAGCCACTTGCTAACTGTCCCCTTGCTGTTTTCCATCCATCCATCCATCAGCAAGCATTTAAGTGTTTGCCACGTGCCAGGCAAAGAGAATAAGATTAGGATTGTGTACATCTGGTCTAACCCCAAATTGACAAAAGGATTCTTTCTACATTGTCCCCGAGTGGCCAGTCATCGTTTTCTTGAAGATCTTCAGTGATGGGAAACTCACTCCTGCCCAAGGCAGCCCATTTGATGTTTGTTGTTAGAACATGCTTTATTACATTGATTCTGAACTTACTTTTGGAATCTTCCTCTCATTGTTCCTGGTTTTGACCTCTATGGTCAAGTCAAATAAGGCTAAGCCCTCTTCCACAGGAAAACTGTTGGGACATGTTAAGATAGTTATTAGACAATATTTTTCAAAAGAAGTTGTTATTTTGTATATGCAATCTCTTCCATTAGAATGTAAACTTTAGGACAGAGGTCATTTTTTTTTCAGTACTTGTGTTCCCAGTGCATAGAATTCTGTCTGGCACATAATAGGTGCTTAATAAATGCTTGTCAAGTGATTGAAGGTAGGGGGTGTAGGTGTTAAGGGAAACTGAGATGCCCTTCACTTGGAGAGGGACACACTAAGCTCTATGGTCACTTGATTTATTCAGAGGTTAACCTTTCACCTCACCCTCAGAACTGACTTTTGGTACCTAAGATACTCTAAAAACTTGTTTTCTAATTGTGGTCAGTGGGTCAAGGAGTGCCAAAGAGTACCAGAGAGTTTCAAGACTGCGCCACCTCCAAATAAAACAAAGCAGCTGCCCAGCTTGGCAGTAAAAGTGGCTCAGCCTCTGACTCCAGCTTATCTCCCACATGGCGACTTCCACATTGGTCCCCTGTTGGCATTGGACTTTCAAACCCGACTGGCTGACTTTTCCCCCTGTGTGCCTCACATTCCATCTCCCCTTCCACCCCTTTGCCCACATGGCCATGAGACATTCCCCTCTGTCCTCTGCCTTGCAGAATAGCTATCTTCCTTCAGGGTTCAGCTCAATCACCACATTTCCTGACCCTTTTTAGCTATGAATGGACTTTCCTGCTATAATCTCTCTCTCTCACACACACAAACACACAGAGAGTACATTATGCATTACATACACAAACACACATGTACATGTATGTATACACACATGCATGCGTGTATATTTTACATGAATGTGCAATGAATTTTGTATGTATCTAGACTCTAGTTCAGTGAAGAATATTGAGTTTGGAGTCAGAGAAGCTGAGTTCCAATCCCACCTCTGCTTTTCACTATGTATGTAACCTCAAACACATCACTTCTGTGTATGGAGCTACTACCTAATCTTCTTTCTGGTAGATTCTCTTACTGATTGATTAATTGCATGATTGCCTTGGTGAGTTAAAAGGTGCCTTCCAGTTCTGGATCGGGATTCTGCCCCCTCCAGTGAATGGGAAGCTCCTGGAAGCTGGGGCTATTTGGGTCAGGATCATTTGTCTTGTGCCCCTTGCCCCTTGCATACATTAGCCACCAAGTTCATTTCAACTGAATGGAATCGGGCTGTTTAGACTTGAGCTTGCCATGATCCCATCCATTGTCCCAGAATGCAATTTTCTATTAGTTTCCACAAGAATGCAAGAAAATGGTAGCCAAAAGGACAACAAACAGCCAAATATTTATCTCCCTCTCAGCAACATCTGGAATTTCAAAAGTTTGTGTATTGTTTTCATTTTTAAAGTCTGTGGTCTGCTGTTTCATGACTGAAAGCAGGAAGTCTTTCTGTTTTATGAGTGAAGAAATGAATGATACCACAAATCTCTTCTTTGGATACAAAAGACCAGCTATTTCTACCATTTTTTTTAAATTCTTTCCCTCCCAGCCCATATTCATCATGGCACCCTGGTTTATCGGCCCTGAGCACTCTGGGAGTTGGTCCTTGCTAATGGTTCTGCCCAGCCTTAGAACAATCCTCAGTTCCTGGTGACATCCACCTGGCTGCCGGGCACCAAGGTGCTTTGTTCTGTGGGCATGAATGTACACTATCTGTGTCTTGCAGACATCCTCTAATTAGAAAAGGAAAATCATCTGCTGCTTCCATTTCCATTTGCTGTGTGGGCCACTGTCACACACACAGGAGCATGATCACTGCATCCCAGGTTAGGAGATGGAGTCACTAAGAGCAAGAACTCGAGAGGGGAGGAGGGTGGCGAGAGCTCAAGGTCTCTCAGGCTATCTCCCTTATTAAAATTCCAACAGCTGGAGAGTCCACACTGAGTTCCTCAAATGATGCCTGCCCCCCACCTTCAAAGTAAGCACTAACTTTGGAAATTAACACAGCAAAACCCATCAGCTTGATTTCTACATGTTCCAGGAATGGAACCGAAAGGTCTGTGACTCGCCTTAAGGCTCAAACACATCAGGGTCAGACAGTCACCTGATTGGGGAGGTCTAGGAAAGCAGTCCCCAGATCTGGATTCTGGTAGAACTGGCTTTGTATCCTAGCTCCACTATTAAAAACAAAAGCTCCTGACAAACCTTGAAAAAGTCTCCAGGACTCAAGTTTCCTGCTCTATAAAATGAAAGAGTTGGACTTAATGACGACTCAGGGCCCTCCTGACTTCAAAGGATATTCTGCACTTAACTTATCTCAACCAAGAATTTCTTTTTGCAAAATAATAGCAGCTTACACTAAAGAGAGCTTTAAGATTGGAGAAACATTTTCCTTAGAAAAGACTCTTAGAAAAGAGGTGAAGAGATAAATTTCCCCATTCTACAGATTTGGAAATTGAGGGTGAAAGAAAGAAACTTGTCCAGGGTCACAAAGGATGCATTGCAGCTGAGACTTTGGGTATTTTTGAACATGGAAAAAACACCGGATTTCACATCTCTTGCTTAGAGGCTTTGTGGCTTTGGACAAACTTCTCTGGGCCCATTCTCCAGATCCTTATGACAAAGGTCAGAGTAGATAGTCTCTTGGGTCTCTTCCAGCTGTGAGCTCAGTGATTACTTGTTCAGTCATTTCAGTCATGTCTGACTCCCTGTGACTCCATTCGGGGTTTTCTTGGCAGGGATGCTGGAGTGGTTTGCCATTTCCTTCTCTAGCTCATTTTACAGATGAAGAAAATGAGGCAAATAGGGTCAAGTGATTTGCCTAGGGTCATACACCTAGTAAGTGTGTGAGGCCAGACTTGGACTCCAGAAGAGGAGTCTTCATGACTCCAAACTTGGTGCTCTACCCATCATGCCATCTAGATAGACCCTGATAGATTCTGGAAGAAGGTACTTAGAATGTCATAGCATCAGAGGGTGTAAGAGCTAAAAAAACCCCTTCCGAGTCATTTTGTCATCAGCCTCTCAGCTCCAAAGGAGAGCCCAGAGTCTTGTCTGTGCCACAGCCCAACTGTGACAAGGGGAGAGAAAAGAAGGCTATGCATTTCAAACTACAAGGCCCCATAGCAAAGTACAACCCCCTCATTTTGTGCAAGAGGAAACTGAGGCCCAGAAACTGGATGATTTGGCTGGGGCTATCGGGCTTCTAATGTCTGAGGCTCCATTCAAATCTCAAGCTTTCTGACTCCAGGTTCAACACATCACCATCTCTACTAAGTTCTGCTTCTAGCCTGGGTTTTTTTCATTTA
>NW_027186352.1:6443363-6459231 GCF_028583685.1 Petaurus breviceps papuanus
GATGGTGCTGGGGACTTCTAGTTTTGTATCCATCATCCCACCTGCCCCTATTCTACTCAGATAGGACTATTTGGGTGGGATGGGCTCCAGATTCCCTTTGCTGGTGGGTGCCATCACTGGAATTCCAGACCCCTCAGACTGGGTAAAGATAGCACCCTGGACAAGAATAAAGAAGATGTATGTGGAGGTGGGGTTGGGAAATGGGAGAGGCAGGATAAAGAAAGAGAGCCCCAGAATTCTGGGTTCTACTCAGCTGGCTATTATATGTGGTACATCTGAAACCAGAGCACCTAAGATTGGTCCTGGACTTTCTCTTAGGCCTGTCTCCTCTCTCTCCCATTACTTGTTAGACAGAGATGATAGAGAGAAAGGTGATAGTGAGAGATGTATAGATGACACATAGGCAGGCAGCTGGATCATAGAGATAGATGGAATGATGAACTGATAGGTGCTAGACAGGTGATAGGTGACTGAGAGATGGATGAAAGATCGATGGAGATGGATAGATGTACAGATGATGACGACCAACAGATAGCCAGACCTCTCAATGGCTGATAGAGGACACACGGATTACATGGTAGATGAGGAGACACAGGCACACACAGACACATAGATGGAGGGGCTGCTATGGGCCAGATATTATATGGAGGCTTAGCAATCAAACAAAATAAGGAGCCTGCATTTGAATGGAGTCTGTCTCCAAATAGAACATGCAACACACTCATGTGTAATATATACATATATACTGCACACTGTGCTGCATGTAATGAGTGCACAGACAACTCAACCCATATCAACACACACTTACATGTATGCACAGACCCTCTCCACACATAATATATCATAGACAAATATATATGCCATATATATGCACATAAAACTCTACATCCCCATGCAATATACTCATGCAATACATCCATACACACACACTCACATACACATGCACACAGATGTACCACGGTATATGCACATATGATAGAATTCACACACATCCCTTTACATACATGTACACAATGTACACATACACACATATTTATGCATACAATAAACTCACACATACATCGACACTCACATAATGCACACACATTTCCATATTCATGTATACATACGAATCCTCATATATACTCATGCATGCATTCACATATAAACATACATTCATATATATACACATACACACTCATATACACATAGACTTGCATAATACACAAGCTTTCATATGCACACATACACACATGCATGTATAAGCATAATATGCTCACACAACACACATATGTGCATGTGTGTATATATGTATATTATATATAATGCACACATTGACACATTCTCCCATATGCATATACTCATGTATATATTAACATACACGACCTCTCTTACACTCACATACATTACATATATACATTCCATACACAGTCACACCTACACACACGTTCACATACTTACACATAACAAATCAATGATATTGACCTTCCCTCCCAGGCTGCAGAATTGGTAGAGATGCTGAGTAAGGGGGTGGGGGTTGTAGACATTGGCGGGATCATTGCCTAAGTTGGGAGGGGTAAGGGACTCATACCATCATTCTATTCAGTAATGCAGTGCATGCTATAAGTGCCAAATAAATATTTGTTGAAAAGAATGGGGTGCATCTGAAGGCAGACTAAATCATGATTTAGTCATCCCTAAATCACCCATTTAGAAGGAATTAGGTGGAACAGTGAATAGAATTCTTGGTCTGGAGCTAGGAAGACCTGAGTTCCAATCTGGCCTTAGATACAGGTAAGGTTGACCTTACCTGGGACTTTGGCATAACTTCTCTCTGCCTCAGTTTCTTTAACTGCAAAATGAGGATCATGATCATATCATCCTCCCAGGGTTTTTGGGAGGATCAAATAAGGATGGCTCTGTAAATCACTTAGCACAGCGCTTGGCACAATGTCAGCACTTAATAAATGCTTTCTCTCTTTCCTGCCTTTCCAGTTGGCAGTCTAATGTGGATACAGAGAGCAATAACAGAAAGCCTTTTCTCTTGCTTTTCTGGACCATGCTCTCTTGGACTGGCATTCATGGCAGTGGTAGCACTCATAGTGGGGGTGGGGGTAGTCCTGCAGCCCACATCCAGTACTGAATTCACATTTCACGTATTTGAATCTGCATTGTAATGAACTGAATGCATACACTGACACAATTAAAATGATTTTACTATAATTTCTCCCTGTACAAATGCACTGCAAATACAAATAATTATTAGCAGTTATTATTTTACTTTGAAATAAAAATGTCATTCTACTAGGTGCATTTTCTTGGCCTTGGGAATCAGAAAAATGCCCTACATGGATGGGCATCGCTTGCTCCTCCAAAACATTCTACAATTTCATTCCCAGGAGTGTTTCATTTATGGCAAATTCACTTCAGTCTGTAGATGGGCTCTCACTTGTTGACATTTATGGTGGTTGTGGTGAGACCAATCAGACCTAGAAACCAGGACTCCTGGAAGCAGGAAATTCGATTTCTACTTGTGGCTTGGTTTTTGGCCAATAGTGTGGTCCCAGCAAGAGACTCCACTTGGTCATGGCATAGAACTCCATCATTCAGTTCCATTTAATTCCATTTAATCCAACAAACATTATGTGCTTACTCTGTTCAAGGAACAGGGGAAACAATGACAAAAGGATATGGCTGTGTCTTCAAAGAACTTACATTCTATTATTATGGGATATCGTTAACACAGGAGAAAATATAAGATGATTCGAGGAAGAAAAGAATATTAATGACTCACAGGATTAGAAAAGGCTTCCCTTAGTGGAGACTGTCTTTTCAATGTTTCATTTTCTTATCTGTAAAATGTAGATAATTATACATATAATTTTAAATGAATACTAATAGTATTTCTTGATCATCACAGTCTCTACTATTTAAAACATGAAGTAGGTTCTCTTCTTTCCATACAATATCAACTCTGGATTCCATACAATATCAGTAAAACTCTGGATTCTATACAATATCAGTTGAACGGACTGAAGAGGTGGTATGCAGAAACTGCTTTGAGATACTAGAGCGAAAAAAATGAAATGCAAGATTTAAAACTTTATGTCTTTATTGTTAAAGAATTTGTGACTATTTTGACACAGAAATGAAATAATCATATAAAGTGCTTTTCAAAACCTGATATGCCATATAAAGGTTATTTCTTATTATTTTTATAATGATTTTTATTCATGCTCATTGGAGTTCAGTTAGAGATGGTTCTAGAAAAGTTGCTACCCTAATGCATTCTTTTATGTTTAATGTTTGGCAAACTGTTGGACAGGTGGAAAAATAATTGATTTTTTAAATTTGTAAACAGGTGGTAAGAATTACAACCAAATAAAATCATTCCAAAGGAATATGACACAAGTGAATAAACACTAAATTGGAAAAAAATGGAAACTATCTGTAAAGATAACTATAATTAACTGCTCTCACTGTCAAAGAAAATGAGAGGAACACACTTGAAGCCTAACATAATAGTCTTGGATATGCTCTGTAGGAGTGTTAAAATAGCACTAAAGAGACAAAAAATCCTAAAATGGGTAAAAATAACCTGTGTGCACCAAACATGCATAGAGATATGTGCTAAAGGCTATAGAGGACTGAGTAGGGAATCAAGATGATATACTTGCAAGGCACACCGCAGGGAAAGGAAAGTGCCAATACCAAAAGCATAGGAAAAAAAAATAACAAACAACTCAGAACTTGTTAGTGTATGCATTCATTAAAAAAAAATTCCCAAGCCAACAACTGAGAAATCATCAATGACTACTGATCTTTTTTGTCCACTCTTCCACCTGTATGCCATCTTTATGTTGGTCATCTCTACACACAAGTTGAGGGCACCCTTAATGAAAATATTTTTAAGGATCAAGAAGGCTTTCAGAAGAAAACCCAATGGGAAAGTTATCTTGTAGATTCTCTCTCAGACCAGGGACCTCGCACATACATCATTATGTCTTTCAAGATATTAAGAAGAAGAGCCCTGATCAGTGATCTGCTCATAAACTTCAGTCTAAGCTTACAACAAGGAAGAATGTGGAGCAAAGGTGATGGAAGCGATCCAGTGCAGGGTCCAAGTTGAATAGAGTTTCTCTGTGGTTGGTGAAACCTTCAGATGTTCTTCTTTCTGGATGATGTTGTACTGAGGACATTAAGTCTGAGAATAACCTGGAGCTGCCTGGAAGAGATCTGTAATGACTCAAGAGTCTGACCTAATCATTCACATAGGAAAGACCAAGTGGATAAGGAATGTCAGTTGTCTAGATAATGCCATGTAGAGCTTGTCAATAATTCAGTATATTTGGGAGAAAGATAAACATCAAGTTTAACCAAGGGTAAAGATGAGAAAGAGAGAAGTCTGAATTGTTTTTGGGAAATGGCAAAGGCTACAAGGTCTCAAGTTTCCCATGGAAACAAAAGTTCATTTTTTTTCATAGCAACCTTCCCCATAATTGGAGACCGTCAAGAGACTTAATTTTAAGTGATTTAATTTTCCCTTATCCTATAGTGGAGATTCATCAATGTATAGATTGGACTAAATGGTTGTGAAAACTGCCTTTACTTTGAATTTCTGTGATTCTGGAATATGGGTGAATTTTTGGTAGAGATGTGGAAAACAGCATTCATAAGAAGACATGAAATGAATGTCACACAGAGGAAAATGGAGAGCTACATGGTAGGTGGTAGTAGATGGAAATGTATAGTCAGTGAGAAAATTTGAAAGACAGGAGCAAAATGTGCTATGAAGAAAATGTATTATTTGCCCTCCTTAGCCTTGTCTCTCAGTCCCACAATTCACAAACACACATGAATTACTTAGTTCCCCTAAAGGTAACTCACTACAGCTCCCCTGAAAGTTTTGGGGATAACCTTAGAGGATTAAAAATATTTTCTAATACTGTTTTTTTCAAACTCTCCTGTGGTGAGTTCCCTATTGATTATCAGTTGATCAGTCAGAATTCTTTGGATTTTAATAAGGGGTTTTCAAATGATATGGTATAGTAAGAACAGTTGGTACACAGAAAAATGCCCCAGAAGTCTGGGACATACTCTCCATAAATACACAGAAATTCAGTGGGGAGGATGAGTTCAAACTGAGAGAGCACACCTGACTAAAGAATGAATTCCTGGTGACTGGAAGTAGCCACCCATAGCAAATGTAGTGTGATGAGTTGGAAGAATGATATAAACATGGGTCTGTGTGTTTCACAAAAGATCTTCCCAGTAGCAAATAAGCACAGTTTTAGGAGTGATCTGAGGAGGTGAATCTTTCGTCCCTTCATAGTCTTTGTGCAGTTCCACATAGGGGCAGCTCTATGGAGATCCGAGGCTTGGTGCCCTTCTTGTATCTTGGCATTGTCTTTCCTCAGTGTATCCACTTTGTCCTTGGCATGTCGGTATCTCATCTGTTGCCATTCAATGGCTACCACTATTGATGCTGATGAAAAGTCTGCATTTTTTGCCTTTCATGGTTTATAAGTTTGTCTGGTGTTCAAGGGAGGGATGGCAATTTGTTCTGCATTCTCAAAGAGGACCATGACATCAGGAAGGTGATGCCGTGACCTGCAAGTGAATTGGATTTGAGTGAGGGAGGGCTGTGCAATATCACCAGCCTCATTCTCTCCTCAGGAGGCCTCTGGGTCCAGTGGCCAGATGTGTATCAGGACAACTAGAAATGGCCCAGGCTGCAGCGGGGAACATTGGCCTTTTCAAGTTGAGATCTTTAACAGGTCTCACTTTGACTGAGTACTCAAGGGAGGCAAGTAGAGAGATGATAAAATTAGTCCTCCCCCTACCCTCAGGTACAGGTACAACAGTCCGCCTTCTCAAAGAACTCCAGGGCTTCTCAGACTTCCTTCTAGAATCCCTTTTCTGATATACCTCACACCCAGGAGTTTCTCCAATTCTTTTAACCAATCCTAATACATTACCTGTGTAGGCTCAGCTAACTTCATCCCATGACACAATGACTTGAAATGATTCAAGACCTAGTTTATACTTTTGGTTGATTGAGTCTGTGATTTAATCAAAGAGAATTCTCTAGAAGCCTTAGAAAGAGGGTGGGGGGAGGGTAATACAATTTTGTTTGAGTTCTCTCAGAATCCAATTGTCATCCGTTTTACTCTCCTAGAAGCACAGAGAAAGTCTGGTATTGTCAAAGTGTTAATTGCTCTAAATGGATTCTTCCTATTAGCTCTGACCTCCGGATGCTAGTCTTTATCTTGACATACTAAACCAGAACACCCTTGGTGATAACTGGGGATTGATTATGTCTTGTCTTTGGCCACCATTCTACTTAACCTGTTGATTCAAACTCAGAATTTCTAGTCTCTATTTTTCCTGAACCTCCCTTAAGAATCTTAAACTTATCATTTCCAAATGACCTTTTGATATCAGTGAGAATGTCTCTGAGAGCTTGAGAAGTATTTTGGAAGGATCCTTACCCATCGATAAAAGGACAGCTGAGTGGCCCAGGGGATGGAGGGCTGGGTCTGAAGGCAGGAAGTCCGGAGTTCAAATCAGACCTCATAAACTTGTGATCTCTGTGACTCGGAGCAAGTCACTTGCCCCCTTTTGGTCTCAGTTTCTTCGCCTCTAAAATAGTAATAATAATAGCACCCACTTTCCAGGATTGATGTTTGTTTGTACAGCACTTAACACAGTGGCTGACACATAGTATGTGTTATATAAATGTTGGCTATTATTATGGTCATTATTATTACCTATGTTCCCAAGCAGCTGGCGTTCAGATAGTTTGCCTCGCACTTTGCCCAATTCCTCTTTCCTCCTCTAGAAGATGAGGGGTTGGATCGTTTCAAGGTCTACATCCTATGATCCTAAGAAGCAGTCACAGAAATTCTTTACACTTTGGGCTTGTGTCCAAAAGGGCTTCCAAGAATCTGTAACTGGACATACTGGGAGAATCTTCTGCAACCACTTGAGTTGTGAATATTGCTTACTCCATTGGAGACAGAATAAATAGGTGATTGTTTTGAATCTGGGAAACTTTGTTGGCCCTTTTGGGGATTGTTCCAATGAAAGTGGGACCTAGCACAGCTCCCAGGAAGGGAAGAGTTCACAGGTCTTTACTCAGCAGGCATTATACTAGGTTCTACTGATACAAAAAAGAGACAAAAAGAAAGATCTAAAGGTACACATTTTAATGGGGAGAAAAATATGTAGAAATCTAGGCACATGCAAGATATATAAAATCAATCTGAAAAGGGATGGGATTAGCTTCACATGCAGTAAAAACTCAGTAAATATTTGTGAAATAAATTAAGGCAGATCAAGACAGCATTCTTTACACTTTCTCAGAAACTTAACAGAAACCCAACATGTTTTGAATGTATATTGCTATATGTGTCTTAGGTATCTGTATGTGTTTCAGTCGATTCCCACTGCTGGATAGTGTCAACATTAACTAGAAAATCTTTAGTAGTACTCCATTTTGGAGAGAATCTACAATGTTTACTCATTCAGAAAGCTTAGATGGCATACTAGGGATCTATGATTCTCGACTGGTGCTTGTAAATCTACTGATTTCAGTCGATTAATACAGAACTTCCCTGACTAACTTGGACAGTAGACACCACTTGGACATTCCAGAACATTTTTCTTTCTTTCTTTCAATGTGTTCTGCTAAAAGTTGTAGACTATATGATGAGAGAGTAGGTACAGCTTAAGAAAAATGAAAATCTATTAGGACCCCGAAGAGTGACATTCAAATCTGAGGTCACATATTACCAGTGTGACTTTGGGCAAGTAAATGAACCTCTCTGGGTCAGTTTCCTTATTGGCAAAATGGGAGGGGGCATAGATGAAATAGCCCCTAAGGTCCCCTCAAGCTCTGAATGAGGGGGTTGGACTAGATAATCTCCAAGGACCTTTGCCAGCACTAAATCTATCATGAATGCATTATAAATCTAAGGACTATAAATCTATCATCCGTAGATCATTCCACATGAGTATCAATGAAAGCAACCATTTTTTTTTAATCTCCCCCAGCACCAAACCAGCACTCAGACAGAAAATAGTTAACAAGCCTTCACTAAGCACTTACTTTGTGTTAGGCATTGTGCTTAGTCCTGGGGATACAAAAAAAATATGAAAACCAAATGAAACAAAACAGCCCATGATCTAAAGGCACATTGATTTTCATAGAAAATATGGAGAGATCTAGGCAGATAGAAGGTGCATGAAGATAACCAGACAAGCTTCATGCACAGTAGGTCCTCAATAGATGTTTGTGACATTAATGAGGGAGATGATCAGAGGACCCACATTTGAATCCTGGATTGGTGGTTTACTCCTTGGGCCACATTTGCCAAATTGCCTCTCTGGTCCTTCGTTTTCTCATCTGGAGAATGAGAAAGCTGGGCAACATGGCCTCTGAGTTTCATTTGCAGCCCTAACTCTGGGACCCCAGGATCTTATGACTGTGTATGAGATATTACAAATAGGAGAAAATAAACACAAAAGGGGGTGGCAATCCTTGGTTCTTTAAACAATATCTGCATTTCTGCATGAAGTAACTTCTGTGAGATCTTAGGAGGGAATCATGGCGGCCTTGACAAGGATATTGGCAACACTTTTGTAGTAGCAAAAGACCAAGAGATTTTGAAAGGCGTCCATGCCAGTGTATTCTGTTGATCTACTCATTTCTTGGGATTATGTGTTAAAGGGATGTAGCTGAACATTTGGCCCTACAGTCTTCCCTCCTCCCTTAACACAGATGCTTTGCTCCAACTGGAGGGTGTTCCCCTTGAGCATTGCCCATGAATATAAGAGGACACTCTGGAGGGCTGCTATTGGTAAGCTGATCCGAGTGACCTCAATTCACTTTCCCCTTATAATTCAGGGAGGTGATTGAGGGGTGGATCCAACTCTGTGGGCCTTCCCCACTCTAGCTCATTGCCCCACAAACCACTCTAGTGGTTTTCCTAGAGCAAGGTTGATGGCCACTCCTTCATTAATGAAATTCTTGTGCTTCTCTATCATCTGGCTTTGGATTTGATTTTTCAAAAATGAAAGCCCTTCACATCCTGCGCCCTACCCACTCTTCCAGCCATCTCATGCTTGCTGATTGATTGGGTGACTCTGTGTTCATTTGAGCTGCTTAGAATCCTGGACCTTTCACCCTCTGCCTCTTTCTGGAGCACTGCTCATTGTGAATGAGCAGTGAAATGTCAGGGGCCTTGTCATACTCTGAGATTCCAACCTTGTCACTAGGGAGTGAAGGGTTCTTTTCTTAAAATAAAATAAAGTAAAATAACTAAAGGAGGAAGGGAAGGAGGAGGAACAGAGAATGTGAGTGAAGAAGTGCACTGTGGCCCCTGGGATAAGCTGGTGAAAAATCCTGTGCCCCCCAGCATTTTGGCTGAGCTGCTTCTGATGAGGCAGTCTCATTTATTTACCTTCCCAGCTCGGAGAGACACAGCATGGGGAGCAGCCAAGAGGAGGAGGATCCGAATGGAGAGCAGGGAACAGAGCTTGGCTCCAGGTCTGTTGACTTTGGCACCAGCACTCTATGAAAAATGATGCCTCAGATAGAAAGAAGCGAGTCTATCCAAGTATTTGAAGGAGAAGAGTACTCTTGGAAAAGTCCAGAAAGGCCTTTAACCCTGGTCCCCATTTGTTGGCCAGTGCCATGAGCCACACTGCTATTCTTTGGGGCTTGCTTTGGAAAACACTTGCCTAACCCAGGCAGCCATTTGTCACCAAGGGCGTAAAAGTGTCAGCTCATGGTGGATGGATGCTGCGGAGGTTCGTTATGGTCGGGTTAATCGTATGTAATGTGACCGGGTGACATCATTCCTTCACTTACCAACTGGAAAAATCAAAAGGCCAATCAGGACCATTTTAAAAAGTGAGAAATCCTCTTATTGAATTGGATAAAACATGAACACTCGCAAGAGAATCACTGGGGATGTATCTTTAAAAGACTTTTAAAAGGAATTATGGTGGGAGCATACATGGAGTATTTACTCTCCACTTATTTTCATCCTAATTTACTTACTTTGTACGTGCGTGTGTGTGTGCATATGTGTGTGAGTGTGTATGTGCATGTGCGTGCGTGTGTGTGTGTGTTATCTAACACACAGCTAATGTGCCTTCAGCAATTCATTTTGCCGACAGCATGGTAAATTGCCGTACAGCCTTGCCCCTTTATTAGTGGCAATTATTAAATCCAATTTTCGTTGTACTTACCACGCTGCCTCTGCTGCCTACGGGGCATCCCAATGGGAGGGATATGAGTTACGGCTTCTCTCCTTCAGCGCTAAGCCTCCCCCCCCACCCCAATCCATTTGGTCTATTTCCGTGCCTCTGTTTACACTGGCTGCATTTCCTCATTATAGACCCCTGTGTGGCATAGAGTAGTGGAGGGGAGGGGAGAGCATGTGGAAACCTTGAAAAATATTTTAGTAAATCAGATTTAGCCTGGCATCTCTCTTTAGGCAGGGAAATCACAGGATAAAATAAAAGCCACCCTCACAACTGGGCCTTTTGTTCTCTCCTTTTTTTCTCTAAAACATGCAAAAAATTGAGACAGGACTTTGTACATTATGGGACTAGCATATTATCCCATGGTAAGTCCATGGGTGGAATCTCATAGGGCATGTAACTGCATTATTTAATTTTTGAGCAGCAAGCTGGGGTGCAAGGTATATGAAACATATTGGAGAAAATGAAGTTAGAACCTGTTACCTGTGATGAGCCCTGGCAGACCCTCCCCTTGAGTTCCAGAAGAGGGAAATTGGAATAGTACTGCTTGCTTTCCCCTCTCAGGCTTCACAATTTTAGAGGCTGCAACATGCTTCTGAAAGTCATTTTATTTGCAAATGATCAGAGGACCGATTTCCTGACCTATTTTGGGTCCATTCCAGGAGTTCTGATTTTGGGTAAAATTTTCATGAGCACTCCCTGCTGATGGTGAATTGCAGGAACAGGCCATTTACAAAGCAGGCAACTCTAGTGGAAACAGAATCCCATTGTTTGTCAGAAGATGAAAATGCTAACATATTTCATGTGAGATTCCTGGGAAAGTGAACGCACTTCCTCATTCCTTCCACTGAATGCTTAGTGATCATGTCGGTTGCCTTGCATAGCACCTGCATGGACAGCCCTTCTGGAGCCATCTCTTGATCATGGTTTGGGAAGCACAGCCATTGCTATGTCAGGCTGATTTGACTGTGGCAGCAGCTACTCCACTGGGAAGCTTTCTCCAAGCCATCCATTCTCTGCATGGCTTTCCTATGTCCCACAGAAGGTGGCCCTTTGGTGGCACCAACCAGCTTCCATCCACCACGTTGACTGGAATGTATTTTGGATGTCACTAGGTCATGTTCCACGAGTTTATGGGCTTCTTTGTTAGAACCAGATTTCTGTTGCCATTCATGGGAGGGACACTCGCTAGCTCTGATTCAGAATCGTTTCATCCTAGCTTCAAAAACTGCAAAGAGGCATTTCCTTATTTTGGTTCACTCCTTGTCCCCTTTGAATACATTTGAATCCATCAATCAATACTGAATCATAATCAATTATGGTAGGCCTCAGATTCCTGTCCTGTTACATGAAGGGAAAATGGAATCTTCTGGAGGTCAGGAGTTCTCTTTGTTTTGCCTTTGGGTCAAGCACCCAGCACAGGAACTGGCTCCTTGGAGGACTTGCTAAATGAATGTGTCATGCCGTCTTCCATGCGGATTGACGTAAAGATGGGAGCAGAGTAGTCTCTGTTCTCAAGGAATTTCCATGCAGGGAAACAATGTGTGTCAACAAAAACCCATGGATAAAGTCAACCCACAAAAGGCAGCTTCCATTGGTCACATGAGCAGTGGGGAGGCCCACCCAAAGGTCTATGCTTGAACCAGGCGTCAAAGAAAGGGAGGACTTCTAAGAAGCAGTGATGAGGAGGGAGGTTTGGTACTGGGATGGCCTGGTGTGTGTGAGGAAGAGGAAGTAGGTCAATTCAGTCCAACAAGGATGCATTAAGCATCAGCTCTGTGGGAAGCATGGCAGATAAAAGGACCAAACAAAAGAAGGCCCTCTACTCTCAAGAAGCTACTCTTTCACCTTTCTTTTGTAGAGGACAGGAGCTGCTGCTTACATAATGGGAGTGGCCAGCTCCACTGAGGTCACCCCACCAGCAAGTAGAAGGGCAGAGATTGCCAGCAGGAGCTTGGCCTTCCAGACCTACCGCACTTTCCTCTCTAGATCTCAGTGCCTTGGTCTTGCTCTCCTTTTTGGCTCAGAGAAATGGAGAGCAGAAAGCCTTGGCCTGTACTCTGGCAGGCAGAACAAAACAGCAGAAAATAATGCCTCAGCTAGAAGAGTGAGTGGCAGGACCTGGCCTGCTTGGAGTGCCCCTGGCGGCATGGCAGAGGGAGGCTTAGATCTGAAGGCAGGAGCCCAGGGGCCAAACCCAGCTTTGTCCTGTGCTGTGTGTGACCTTGGACAAAGCACCACCTTTTTCTGATACTCAGGTTTTCCTCCATAAAAGTAGAGGAATGGCCTGGATGCTATTCCCAAGGGCTGACCTGGGAAAGACTGGGGAGTGGGTGGTGAGTGTGTCTGTGGTCTTCCTCTCCTCCCATATTTGCCTTTCTCCTAACCCCTGGTTTGTCCATGCCTTTCAATGTAGGCCTAGTGCCTGGTATGTTGTTGTAAGTTCATTGTTTCAGTTTTTTTAAACTCTTTACTATCCCATTTGGGGTTTTCTTGGCAAAGATACTGAAATGGTTTGCCATCTTCTTTCTCAGCTAATTATTACAGATGAGGAAACTGAGGCAAACAGAGTTAAGTGACTTTCTCAAAGTCACAGAGCTAGTAAATGTCTCAGGTCAAATCTGAACTCAGGAAGACAAGTCTTCCTGATTCTAGGGTAAGTAGTAAGTGCTTAATAAATGCTTGTAAACTAAATGACTGACTATGCACAGAAGATCCCACCATGGCCAGAGGTTCCCCTGTAGCTTTTCAGTCTCTGGAACAATCACTGCCTTCATTCAGAACTTATCAGTCCCATGACCCATTTCCTCAACATTCTTTACTTCTTAACAAGACAAGAGAAGGTCTGTGGGCTGTCCCTCTTTTTTCTTTTTTTTTTTAAGCAATAGGGGTTAAGTCACTTGTTCAAGGTTACACGGCCAGTTATTTCTGGGTGTGGTGCTGAGTATCTGAGCCCAGATTTGATCCCCAGGTCATCCCAGCTCTGGAGCTCTTACTCGTAGAGCCACTTGGCCGCCCCGAGGCTGTCCCTCTTTTTAAACACAATTTATGTTTCTAGTAGGGCCTTCCTTGAGGGAATATTCTGGCCCAAGAGCATTCTAGGAATTGCTGACACTGAGCAGGGAGAGAGTGTTTGAGGGAGAAGCTCTCAGAGCAGCTCACACTCTTGGTCCAGACTCGACCCATCCATCATGGTAGCCTGGAGGTCAATGGCTCCTATGTGCTCAGTCACCCTCTTCACTGACACTGTTTCTGTGTCATGGAGATACTCCTTAGAGGGAGAAGATGGCCCCAAACCAGCAGAAGCTTGCAATGCCTTTGACCTGCTAGGGTCTGCTTCTGAATCACAGGCCTGAACCTTCCAGGAAAGGCTCAAATGTGGACACGATGGAGAAAGGAGCAGAGAAAGCCTGATTGCCATGCCATAGAGAGGGGAGTGACCTGGGCTGGTCAGTCTCTGTCTTGAGCATTCTGTCTGTGGGGCTAAGTCCTTTGTCAGTAGGCCTGATTACCAGACAGACACACAAGGTTTGTGAGTGCAAGCGTGTATGCGTGAGTTTGTATGTTTGAACATGTGAGTGCAGTCTGTGAATGTGTCTGAACCTGTGTGCATATGTGTGTGAACATGTGTGTCTATATGTGAGTGTAGTTCTGAGCACATGTGTGCACAGGCACATGTTTGCATGTGGCCATATGCATGGATGTATGCATCTGTGAGTGCACACATGTATGAGCGTGTGCATGAGTGTGTAGGGGTCATGCACACTCACCTGCAACTGGAAGCAGTCTACCTGGAGCAGGTGGGGGAGGGCCTGGAGCTGCCTCTGACCTCCACACTTGCCCTAGTTTCATAGTTTTCAGCTGCTTACTTTGAAACTCCTCGATAGTCCCTCTCCAGGGACTGCTGAAAACTCTAGAGGCAGCTTAGTCCTCCTGGGTAAATTATCCATAGAACTGCCAAACCCATCTGATAATTTTAAACACAGCCTTAAAAAAAATAATGAAAGAACTTGCCAATGCTTCTTATTCCTTTTCAGAAGGGGTGGTGGCCCACAGGGAAGCTGCTGGCCCAGGTGTGCACCTGGCTCTCTTTGGGTGAGGGAAGTCAGCTCCCCTTCTGGGGCATGGAAGCCATGGTGTGCAGCACTCTGGAGCCTGGGCAGCCCCCTCTCCTCTTGCAGGGCTTTCATTCAGGCTTCAGTTTCTTTTCTTTGGTTGGTTCATCCTTTCCTTTACTACTTTATCAGAGATCCTGTCCAGGGACAAGGCTGCTTCTCCAGGAGACAGTAGCCACCTTAGTCCTCATAGCTTTGGGAGCCTTCAGCCATGGTTATAAAAAGAGGACTCTCCCTCCCTCCCTTCCTTCCCTTCCTCTCCCCCTCCCTTCCCTTCCCGTCCCCTCCCAGGCCACACTGGATTCTTGCCTCTCAGGATTCACAGTCATGCATAGTTTAGTAAGGCAGCCTAACCATCGCTATTTGCCATGAGAGTGGATGGGAGAAGCAAGCTCTCCTGGTGATTGGTGAGCGTCATGCCAGGTTCACTGAGCCCTCACCCTTGATTACTTTTTGTCTGGTCTTCCAAGGGTGGGCTGCTACTAGGCAGCTGCCTCGCCTGCTTCTGCCTCGGCCCTCCGCAGACAAAGGACCCTGGTTGATTCTGGTCTGATGTCCTCATTCCCACACACATCATCTGCTCTGCAGTCTGTCCCAAATGCTCCCTGGCCCTGCTTTCGGACTCACTGTGTGCCCACAGTGTAACTGGTTTCACTGGAACTCCGTTTCAGCATCAATGATCTTGGCAACATCACTGAGCCTTTTGGGGCCTTTCTCCTTTTGGTCTGTAAAGCGGGGGTGGGTGGGATCTGAGCATCTTCAGGGCCCTTTCTGCCCCTGATGGTGGATCATTGAGAGGAAGAGGCCTGGAGGGGCAGCCAGGGGACTTGGGTTCCAATCCTCCATTCTGCCTCTCAGGGCCTCAGTTCCCTCCTTTGTAACAGGAGGGAATGGGGCTAGATGTATTCAGATGATCCTTCTGGGTAGAAACCCTAATTCAGTGGGCAGAAATCCTAGCTCTGAAGGGGTGTGTTATCCTGAGCAAGCCATTTTCTGCTCTGGGCTGAACGTTTTCTTCTGTAAGCTAGGGAGCTTGGCCTAGAGAATGTGCACGGCTCTGTCCAGTTCTAAACGAAATATCTCAAGAAAGATGTCTTTGACCCTCTGCTTCTGTGATCTCAGGTGACCTTTGTAAACTGGCAGGAAATACCAAGAGGCACATCTCTATTTGTAAATAGATCTGGGGACTGCCTGCATCAGAGAATCTTAGGGTTCAGGATTGTTTTCAACAATCTCATGTAAAAAGAAAGAAAAAGAGAAAGAAGACAAGGGAGGAAGAGTAAAAAGAAAGAGGGAGGCAGAAAGAAAGAAGGAAGGAAGAAGGGAGGAAGAAGAAAAAAGGAAGAGATACAGAAACAAAAAAAGAAAAAACTGAAAAAAACAAACAAAAAAGGAGAAAGAAGGAAAAAAGGAGAGAAAAAAGGAAAAGGAGAAAGAAGACAAGGGAGGAAGAGTAAAAAAAGGGAAGCAGAAAGAAAGAAGGAAGGAAGAAGGGAAGAAGA
>NW_027186352.1:6459241-6460485 GCF_028583685.1 Petaurus breviceps papuanus
GGGAAGCAGAAAGAAAGAAGGAAGGAAGAAGGGAAGAAGAAGAAAAAAGGAAGAGATACAGAAAGGAAAAAAGAAAAAACTGAAAAAAGCAAACAAAAAGGGAGAAAGAACGAAGAAAGGAGAGAAAAAAAAGGAAAAAGAAGACAGCAGCTTCTTGTTTCCACATGTTGAAAGGTAGACAACTAATGGCGTAGTTTAATTACCTGAATGCTCTAACATGGAAAGTAGTCGGCTCATAGTTCCCTTCGATATGCAGACTACAAATTATTAGTGCATGAAAACGGCATCCGAGTTCTGTCGCTGGCTCTAGTAATTTTGGATATTTTCTGTGCCATTACTGCCTGCTCCATATACCTTTACTGGTTCGTTTTGAAATAAACTTAATGGCACTCGGCAGAAATGGACTGCCTACTGAGAGTCGCAGCCTGCTTGCAAAGATGGACTGACTTCCTACTGGGAGGCACTGATTTGGCACAAACAGAGAAATGCTTTAGCATTAATTTACTCGAGTATCAAATTATTCAAAATAAATAATTAAACGCGTTTTGAGGAGCTGGAGTCAATATTTGCTTTCAATATTTTGGATCCATTAGCACATAAACCCTATTGAAAGAGAGGCCAGGTCACACTGCCCAGTCCTGCTGCTATACTTGCTACAGGTTTTTTTTCCCTTCAGGCATCAAATGTAGTTTCCCTATCCCCGAAATTCCTCTGCGATGCAGCCCCCGTTGAGCTTCTCCCGCTAGTCCGTCATGCTCTCGCTGCTTGTTCTGGTGATGGGCTCTGAAGTCCTTTCCCTGGCCCATGTCCTTGCTGCTGGATTTTTCTCTGGGTGTCTCAGGGCTTGGGGAGATATTGATCAGTCTCGGCTTGACTCAGACACAGGTGCCCGTTTGGGGAGAGAGAGATCTCCAAAGTCTTATTTGTTGTTTCTGGCCACCACCATAGCCTTTGCCTTGTTGGGTCTTGCAGCCATGGACCAGGCTGCAGAGGCCTGCCAGCTCCAATTCCAATTGGTACTCAGACCACGATGGAGGCCAATGATGGCTGGAGAGGCTTAACTTGGCTCCCGTGCTTTATTTAGAATAGCTTCGTTCTACATAACACAGAAAGTGTGTGTGTGTGGGTATGTATGTGAGACAGAGAGACAGACAGAAGGAGAGAGAAAGACAGAGAGAGACAGAAGGAGAAAGACAGAGAGAGACAGAAGGAGAGAGAAAGACAGAGAGAGACAGAAGGAGAGA
>NW_027186352.1:6460495-6496972 GCF_028583685.1 Petaurus breviceps papuanus
AGAGAGACAGAGAGACAGAAGGAGAGAGAAAGACAGAGAGAGACAGAGACAGAAGGAGAAAGACAGACAGAGAGAGAGAGACAAAGAGAGAGAGAGAGAGACAGAGAGAGACAGAGAGGGAGAGGGAGATTATTTGTAACTCATTATGATTCATTATCATTGTTCTCATTGCTTCTGTCCTCACCTCTTGAGGAGCCATAAGATATAAAGGCAAACTAAGGCTGAGCCCAGGCACTCCCAAGGTTGGGTCAGTGCCCACCTCATGTTGACCCTGAGGGATGACAAAGGCAGATCATTTCCGCTTCCTGTTATCTCCCAATTGGGGGGGGGGAGCAGTGCCCCAAATGAGCCCCAGAGAGAGACAAGAGTTAATTGCACAAGGCCTTTCTAGTCCCTACATAAAAGTCAGACAATTTCCATTTGAAAAGGCTGCCTCTTAATGAGTTCTTTTCCATTAGTCCATCACTCCTAAAAGCATGGGGGCCCTTCTGAAGTCAACAAGGTGTATTCTGGCTATTGTAAACCACTCTGGATCCAAAAGACAGCTTAGTCCCAAATTCGAGGCAGCCAACCCCCAGTGGGAACTACTATGATCTTGGTCAGAGGCTCTGGGTTCACATCTGTCCTGTCCCATAGCTATGGAGCTCTGCAGGCTCTCTCTGCAAGTCACTTAATAGTTCTCCCTCAGTATCTCTCAGCTTTAGAATGAAGGTGTTAGTCTCAGACCAGATGACCCCTGAGGTCCCTTCCAACTTTCCATAGTGATTCTGTCCCCTCAGAGTCCACTGTGTATACCTGGCAGGCCCGGAGCATTGCTCAGTGCTGTCTTGCTCTGGGGGCTAAGATTTCTCTGTTCAATGGAAAAGATCACCAAGGACAGCAGGGCCTTGGCACTCCAGTGGGAATGCTGACTCATTGGGGTCTGCTTCTGACGGGGCTCTCGGGTACCCTCTTCTCCCTAAATGCCTGTGTGAACACTGAGCATGGACAAGACTCATCAGGACTGCCTTTGACCTGCATTTCTTTCAAGTTTTAACAAAAGTATTTACTCTGCCTTTCCTCCCCCAAACATCTTTTATTCCTGGGGGGAAATCTTCTGATCTCTTCGGTGGAGCCGTCTTTTTGGACGTGTCTGAGCAGCACATTTTCTGCCTCCATGTTCAGCAAATAGTCCTGAACAGCGGTAATTGGAGAGCATGGTCTGTGTTCTTCCCTCTTCTCAGGGCAGGAGGAAATTTGCTCAGATGTTAATCATTGTCGGCATGGATTTCATTTCCATTATTCGACAGTATCACAAGCGCTCTCAAAGACAAGTGAGAGGCAGGGCCCTGAACACAGCCTGCAGAGGGAGGAAAGCAGGCCACGTTGGGGCTGGGCTTTCTTCCTGCTTTTTCTAAGTGTGGTGCTTAATGATGATTCCAGCCTCCAAAGGCATCACAGCATACCAGAGCAGGGCACCAGAGGGAGGCAGAGGGAGCAGCTCCGGCCACCCAGCCATCCCCTTGGCAAGAAACTAAACAGGTAGAGAGGGACTGGGGCAGCCCCAAGCTGGAAGACAGTTGGGAAGATGGCAGATGGCTGCATGGGAATGGGCTGGGAGCCTCTTCTGCCTGGTACTAAGGAAAGGAGACCAAGTCAGCATTTACCCTCTTCACTGGTCCATTTCTCATTCATTCACACATAGTAGAGGAATGGGAGAAAATGGTATGATGAAGAGAGAGCTAGAAAGACCAGCGTTCAAATTCCATTCCTTCTTTATACTGTCTGTTTGATTCTGGGTAAGTCCCTAAACCTTCAGGGCCCCACATAACTCTCCAAACAATAAACTAAAAAACAATTTTGTATCTGTATTAATGCCGGGCATTTTCATAAGGTGTTCCTTACAATTTGACAATCGCGAATCAAGTGCAGGGGAAACTATGGTGACATGACAACTTCTATACGGGGAAAAATTAGGAAAAAAGTAGGGAGTTGTGAGTAAACTGCATGGACCAACTGAGGGAGAGTCATATTGAGGAGTCAAGAGACACCCAAGAAAAAAGCTGCTTTCACCATCAGTGCCCCAGTATGTGAGTGTTGAATGGGTGGGCATCTATTTAGCTGAAAAACCCTACACACAGCAGGTGTTTTGTGAAAGAGTTTTGAACTGAATTAAATAAAAAAAAACCCAAAGAACTTCTGATATTAATTTAGCACTTGAATGTTTGTAAAATGTATAATATAGTATAATATAAAGTAATGATATAGAATAATATAAGGCATATCAATATGTTATTGTAATAGAATTATATGACATAATTATAGCATATCATGTATGTGTGCTTAACCTAACCTATACATATTTACACCTGTGCATACCCACATATAAACTCTATCCTTCTAGCTGGTTATCATACACACTGAAACTTTGCACTATTGGCTAGAAGGGACTAGAAGAATTTTAATCCTCATTTTTCAAGGTGGGGAGAAATTCAGGTGGAGCCTGACAGATTAGAAGACTTGCCCATGGACACTCTGCCCAGAAATGTCAGTGGCAGAATTGGAACCCAGGACTTGCTTACTCTAAGGCTATTATACTATTCGCCCCACACCCCTCACTATTTGAATCACATCTTCCCAAACTGAACAATAGTTCATAATTCACATCCAAGTCTTCATTATCTAGCTCAGGGTTTCTTAGTTGGGGGTTCATCTGTGTATGCATTTGTGTTTATGTACACATGAGTACACACATACATCTATGTATATGGTGTGTATACACACGTATATATGTTTATATATGTGCAGTATGAATTCCTGTGGCATTGATTTCCTTGTCATGCTTCTGAGAAGAGAGCCTTAGGCTGCACAGACGGCTGTCCCAAACAAGGTGACAATGCCCCAATCCAGTGCCAGGCTGCCTTTCCACAATTATTTTCTCTCTCCTTTCCTCCCACATTCCTCACTGCAGTCACATTGCTCTGCAACCTGTCCCCAAAAGCTGACGTTCCCTCTCTAGCCCTCGTACCTTTGCCTAGGTAGTGCCCCATGTCAGGAATTCTTGCCTTCATTCTATTTCCCTCCTCGAAACCAGAAATTCCTTTCCAGCACAGCACAGATGCTACTTTCTATGCCCTCAGTCAGTTCTGCTGCTTGAAACCACTGTGTGTTACCATGTGTATGCCTCCAATTAATTTCTCTGATTAGCTTTTCTCCCTCCTCCCTGCCCACCCCAACCCAGGACTATATGTTCCCCATCAGTAGGGCGGGCTTCACGTTTCATCTTTTTATCTCCAGTGTCTCCTCTGGTTATTGTCACGTAAAGGGCGCATAATAAATGCTTCTTCCTAAATTGTCTTTTGTTAGGGTTATGAATGGGTTTCTTCACAGCAACTGTGGGAGAGACACAATGTCAGACTTGTTATTCCCATTCTAAAGATGAGGAGGCTGAAGCTCAAATGGCAGAGAGATGTCCTCCAATCTCATAAATAGAGTTAAGTGGCAGAGTCAGGACTCAAATCCAAGTCTGAGGAGGCAGCGCAGCCCTATGAAAATAGCAGTCAGGAGCAAACCTGGGTTGTCACTGAACAGCTTTGGTGAATATCATTGCCATCACCTCCATTATCTCATCACCACCACCTTGGGCTTCCATGCAACCCTTCAAGGTTTTAGGGGACTTAATTCACACCTCTTCTCGTGGTGGGACTCATGAGTGTGAGCAATTGCATATAGTATATAGGCTATATGCTATATATATATATATATATATATGCTATTATATATATGCTCATTACAATTTCACATCACCAAAACTGTTTTATGGTTCTTCTTTCCATTACACTTGTTATGATGTATATTGTTTCCCTGGTTTTGCTGACTTCCCTTTGTATCACTTCATGAGTCTTCTAGAGATTCTCTGGATTCATTATATTCACTGTTACTTACAGTGCAGTGTTATTCTTTTAAAAATAGGCTTTATTGATATTTTTTGCTTTTATTTCATCTACACTTTGCCCTGTATCTGTTTCTGTACTCCCCTTATAACAAATAAACATATTTTCTAATAGAGGTGGAGAAAAGAAAGTCAGCAAAATCCTTCAACATATTGAAAAAAATGCTATATGTATGCAATTGCTCACATTCATGAGTCCCATCATGAGAAGTATATTCTCATATTGATTCTTTGGAACTAAGTTTGAACTTTCTAATTTTGCAGCATTAAGTTTTGATAGTTTTGTTGTTCTTTCAACTTAGTTTTTAGAGACATTGTGTCTATTATTTTCTTGTGTCTGTTTACATTTAGTTCAGATAAATCTTTTTCTGCTTCTCTGTGTTCATCATATTCATCATCTTAGCATACAGAAATAATCCAATAGATTTATGGACCACAATTATTTAGTGATTCCCAATTGATTGGCATTTATTTTATTTTCTGTTCTTATACTAGACTTCACCCTTTACTGAGATATTTGGTACACATTTTCCCCCCGTTTCACTGCTCTTCTTCATTCTTGTTACTTTGATTTTGTGTCTATAAAAATATATCATAAAACCAGAATGATCTGCTTTATTGTTAAACGTTGATTTTGTTCCATGTTTGTTGAGTAGTTAACAAGCATTTATTTAATGCTTATTATATACTAAACCTGGAGAAATAAAGAAAAGCAGAAAACTGGCTCCTGCCCTAAAGGAAGAGACCAAATGGGAGTAACTGTCCCCGATTAAGGATGCCTTCCCTTTATATAGCTGGCAAAGTTAGATATTGTTTGGTTCTATTTTGTTTTCCTTTTGGTAAGGCAATTGGCTTAAGTGACTTGCTTAGGGTCACACAGCCAGTAAATTTCAAGTGTTTAAGGACTAGATTGAAGTTCAATCCTTCCTTCTGACTCTAAGGCCAGTGGTTTATCTACTGCAACACCTAGTTGCCCCTCCCTCTAATCTTTTTTTTTTTTAACAGTATAAATTACCCCTACAATGCCAAAGAGATAATAGATCTACTGGAATATTTCATTATGTATCCATTTAGAGTTCATCATGATGAGTAGTATATGATGTTGTTCTAAAAGTATTTTATCATGCTACTTTCCAATTTTTCCATTAATTTTTGTCAACTGGAGAAGTCTTTCCTATATGATTTACATTCGGAGGTTTATTGTACATTAATATATTTGGTCTGATTACTTTTGAGTTTTCCTTGTCTAATAAGTTTCATTTATATACTTTTCTATTTCTTTAATTGCTACCAAACAACTCTGATAATTATTATTTTCCAATATATCGTGTTTCGCATGTGTTATATCCCTTCATTCCATCTTTTTAAATTTCCCTTGAAATTCTACATTTTTTGTTCTAAATTTTTAAGTGCTAGAAAATAATCCCTTAGAAGTATGTTTGTTACAGTGCTAAATTTGTATTTTGATTTAGAAATGATTACTGGTTTTATTCCGTTGGTCTGTCTGAACCTGTGGCAGCTAGCACCCCAGCGTCCCCAGGGTGGCTGCCAACACAGGTTCTTGGATCTGCTTTGTTAAAGGAAAGCAACTCAAAATGGGTTAACAAGCTTACTTTAATCAGTCAAATATGTATCATTTACCTAGTTCAGGGGAAAAAGGTCAGCACCCTGAACTTCAGAGTATACAGACAGAATTATCAAGACAGAGAAACAGATCAAGTAGACACATTTCCAAAACTATCCAACCATTTCATCCATACCAAATCAACATCTGGGTTTTTCAAAGCTGGGGGACTCTCAACAATGGCTTCCCAGAGTCTCATCTGATCAAATCACAGAACACTTCTCAAAGTGAGCCCCAAAACAAAGCCTCACATCAGGGCTTTTATAGCTTTCTCCTGGCTCAGAGAATGTAACAACTTTCTGGACCCACTGGCCAATCAAAAAGTATCTACTGAAAAACAAGCCTCTCACCCCAGGCTCCAGGTGCACTTTAGCCTAGGGGCAGGGAAGATCTTTAAAGTTTACATTCCCATTACACAGCCATATGCACTAAATATGGACTTGCACCACTTCTGAAAGCCAACTCCATATTCAGAGAAGTATGAACAGCAATGACAGTAACTCTCACTTTGGAATGACCTTCTGATTCCTCTAAAACCTTTAAAAGATGCAAGAAGAGCAAGGACTAGAATTCTCATTGCTGAGGGTGGGGGTTTCAGTGCTTGCTAAATCATGACTTGCATAAAGCTTAATTGATGCAAGTCTGGTCTCATTTCTTTCAGGCTCTGCACTCGTGGGCCCATGCTGATTTGCATAGCTAAAACAGGTTTGTCATATTATATAGGGACTGAATACATGCATATGCTTAACTGTAAAATCCTTATTTCCTCTTGCTTGAAATATTTAGCTAAAAGTGAAGACAAGAGTCAGTCGGCTCTCGGAGGTAGAGAGGTAACCTGGATTCCTAGGGAGAGTCAAGTGACTTGTTTTCTGCCTCTCTGGACAGCTTGCTTAACTTTACAGTCCCTCAGTTTCTTTATCTGTAAAATATGAATATATATTTCATTTACCTATTTCACTTCTCAATGAGGCAAAAGCACCTCGAAAAGCCTAAGACATTGCAGATGTGAGGACTTAGAAAATGGAGGGGTTATAGCATCTCAAAGGAGCATAGATCTACAAAAGAGGTCATCTATGTGAAGGAAAATTAGGACCAGAGAAGTGACATGGCTTGTATATGGCCACGTAAGAAGCAAGTGTCAGGAGAGGGATTAGAGCCCAATCTTGCTGACTCTGGGTCCTCTTTGGGCTATAGCATTCAGACTCTGGTCAACTTGTCATTTGGAACTTTCACTCTAAGCTGACTCATTGAAATGTTCCAGTAGATCTATGATCTCTTTGGCATGAATTGGCCCAATACCTCTGACCAAGACTTTCTGCCAGTCTTTGATAGACAGCCCACTCGTGAGCAGTTATTTTCATATGTGGCCAATCAAGGTGGCCAGTGACTCGATCTTACTGCATGGCGAGCCCATCGCTCTTTACTCCCATCTGGGTCCTTTATGATATTTTCTTACACCCACAGAAAGGTGCACATACACACAGCATCCTTGTTAATAAGCTACAGTTTTGTCCTTTCCACTGAGCATTGCTTATTTCTTAGAGGTGACTGCAATTTGAGGTTATCTAAGATGATGGTGTTTTATTGTGGTAACCATAACACTTTACTGGATAATAAGTGAAGACTCAAATAAGTTTGCAGTTTCTTGAATAAGAATGTTTTCTCTACCTAGTGAGGGGAAACTAAGGCATGCCTGTCTATGGCACTCTTCTCCATGTTCACCCAGAAGTATAGAACAAAGGGTTCACAAAATCTTCCAGAGGTCTTTAATTCTTTTTCTTGATATCACAAGGATATTGGTGGAGACCATAGACTGGCTTCCATTTATGCTTCACTCTAGCCATGAGGAGGAAAGGCTAGAAAGAAACATGTTTTCCTCACACACATCTCTAGGTTGCATGTTGCTCTGTTCAGGATCTTAGGGGTGACTTCTATCCAAGACATCTTCCCTGATGAAATCAGGTTGCTTTGCTGAGGTGCTGGGGTGCTGGGAAATACCCTTAAAAACAAAACTTTTTCACATTTAACTGCTTGAGAAAAAAAAAAATTGGTCCAATGATGAAGCTAAAGGAAATTATGGTATTTCTATATGCAAATGGCTTCCCCATACCTCCTTGAGGGCAGGCTTGGTTTCTTTCTTGTCTTTGAATCTGTAGTGTCTAGAATAATGTTCTGCACATGCTAGACACTCAAAGAATACTTGTTAAATTCTTGAAATATTGACTGGTCCTGATTTGGCCCCCTCTTCCTAACACAGAGTGAGGAAGAGGCCTAGAGAAGTATAAATGATGGCCATGTTTAAATCCACATTAAATCCATTCAATTACCCCTCTGCCTCCCGCAATGCATACTCCCCTTCCCTAACTGACATTCTAGCAATTTTATCTATTCTGATTTACTCTTCAGGGGATGCCATGGAGGGTTCTGCTACTCCCTAGTGTAAGCTAAGAGTGAGAGAGCCTTTTGGTTCCTCTGCCCAGACCTTTTGAGTCCAAACAAGACAAGCACCAGATCTTTAATCATGTGCAATCACAATATGCTTCTAGCCAGAGGTTTCTGCAGTCACAGAAGCCTTTGCTGATTTCTTAGCTCTGCCCCGTCTTTCTGGGGACCCACAGAATGTGTCGTCATTGGCTCCTTTAGACCATTCCTTTGCTTTCTTTTGTCTGAAGCTCCTAGAAGGGGAAGCTAGAACAAGGCTTGACTTGTCACTTACATGCCCCAAGTAAAGCATTGGAAACTGATGATTGGCTCCCTCAGAAATGGCCCATTTGGCTCAGAAGCGAACGTGTGTTAGTATGGAAGGAGCCCTGAATTTAGAATCTAGGGATACCTGCATTCTAATTTCACCTTTTTTGTTTTGTTTTGCCTTTGCTTTTGGTATGAACATAGGCAAGTCAGAAAAACAAGTGCCTTATTTCTATCATGCTGTAAAGCACATAAAACATTCTACCTATGGTACATCCTAAGATCAAGTCAACCCACCTGCTGTCTGAGTCTCAGGCTCCTTCCCTAAAGATGCAGGTGGCCAGGAGAATCTTTGAGGCTCACTTCCTACAATGGTCCTCTTGGTTTGGAGTTTGTAAGTCTTTGACCTTTACAGACCTATGCCCTGGATATAGAAATAGGGAGGCAAGAGTTTGTAGGGCATGAGCTCTCTTTGGGCTCTAGGGAATCAGACAGGCCAAGTTTGTCTTCTTGATCCCTGAGCCCCACAGGTTCTTGGTCTTTCTTGAAGAGACAGGCCTTGGCTAGGGAAACAGCTTGGCCAGGCAAGTCAGGCAGCTGTTACTCCGGCCTGTGTCACAGGGGTCCCATCGATCACAATAATGATCCCTGAAGGGCAGCAGACTGTCATTGCTGCCTGTCAAACATAGAAAGCCAGACAGAGTGGGAAAAAGGGGGGAGTGGGAGGGAAGAACAATGACAGTCTGTCTCCTTCCTGCATGAGAGAGACAGAGAGAAGCAGAGATAGAGACAGAGAGTACACAGAGTTATTAAGACAAAGGGTGAGAGAGGGAGGAAGGGAAGGGAGAAAGTGGAGAAAGAAAAGAGTGAGGGGAGGGAAAGAAAGAGAGCAAAGAAGAAAGAAAGAGAAAGAGAAAAGAGGAGGAAGAGAAAAGGGAAAAAGTGAAGGGAAGAAAGAAAAGGTAAGAGAAAAAGAAAAAGCAAAGAACAGAAAGTAGAGAAAAAAGAAGAAAACATAGGGGAGAGGGAAAGGAAAAAGTGAAGAGAGAAAAACTGAGGAAGAAGAGTAGAAAGAACAAAAAGAAGGAAGAAGAAAGGAGGAAGGAAGAAATAGAGGGAAGGAAGGAAAAAAGAAAAAGAAGATAAGAAGGAAGGAGGGAGGGATGGAAGGAAAAAGAGAGGGAAGGAGAGAAGTAAGAAGGAAGGAAGGAAGAAAGAAGGAAGGAAGGAAAGAAAGAAGGAAGAAAGGAAGGTAGAGAAGGGAGGAAAGAAGGGAGGGAGAGACAAAGTGAAAGAAAGAGGAAGGGAGGGAAGGAAGAAAGAACTAGAATATATTATGACTCAAATCTCAATGATGAACATAAGAAATGATCAGAAACACCACTCAGTCACCCTAATATCACCACAAACAAGAGCAACAGAACAGCAATTAAGAAGTTGGGGGTAGGGCAGGTGAAGCAATATGGAAAAGGAGGAGAGAAGAGAATGATAAGAATGTATTAAGGAAAAAGGGGAACTTATCAGTTAGAGGCTGACTTTGCTACGCTATATATCTATCATCTATCTGTCTATCTATCTGTCTATCTATCTATCTATCATCTATCCATCCATCTATCTATCATGTATCTATCTATGTATCTATCATCTATCTATGTATCTATCATCTATCTATCATCTATGTATCTATCATCTATCTACAGACATAGGTACAGATGTAGACATTACTTTGATATACATATAGATATTACTTCGAGACTTCACAGAATGTTAACAGTTGAAAGGAACCTTATAGACTATCTAGTCCAAACCAACTGAAGAGGACACAAGAGTCAGAGAAATTAAGTGACTTGTTTAAGGTCACATCAGCAGTTAGTAGCAGAACCAGGATTCAAATGCAGTTTTTTTCCTTTAAATCCCATGTCTTTTGAAACAACTACAAGCTGCCATTATTTTCAAAGCCCTTTGAGGTCTACAATGTCCTGTCCATGCATGGTGGCATCCGAGCCTCTCCATATCTCCTTAGCTCAGCACCACAGGCTTAATTATCTACATTTCATAGATGAGGAAGCTGTTGCTCAGAGCTGTTCAATATCTGGGCCCCAGTGATCAGTTCCAAAGCTAAGAAGTTGCAGAGGTGGACCTGGAGGTGGTTCAGAGATAACTCCCCATCTTTAGCAACTCTGCCAGTCAAGTAGAAGGTTTGGTCAGAGGTCTCAATGAGTCAGACAGTGAGGTGAGGAGGGGTGGGAGCAGGAGCTGAAATAGATGTTATGTCTGACATCTCAGGACCAGTCTGGCTAAGTGAGTAGAGGGCCATCAACTAACCAAAAGGCTGTTATACATGAGGAAAACAATTCATCAAAAAGTTCCTGAAGACTACTCATCTTGAAACCTGAGTTTATGTAAGGAGGTCTCTTCTACCTTCACCCACCAAAGTTATATCTCTTCCAAACTACTAAAATGAATGATTAAGGGAAAGAGGTATGGTTAAGAAGACAGTCAATCCTTCGTACTTTGGGCAGATGGCTGGGTGGAGGCAGGGGAATAGCTGGCAGGAGAATTGAAATCCACAGAAGAATAGAGAATTGTCTTTTTCTGCCAAGTCTTTTTTTTCTTAATTAAATTTTATGTTTACTTTTAGTTTACATCATTCATTTCCACAAGATTTTGAGTTACAAATTTTCTCCCCATCTTTCCCCTACCCACCACCCCAACACACCGATACCACTGTATACACCCTCCCCCAATCTACTCTGTCCTATATCCTCCCCCATTCCCCGTCCAACAGGTAAAGCAACAGCAATTACCCTCTGAATGGTGGCTTGGTCCCCTACAATCTGCAGGCCAGGAGCTCTGAAGCAGCCATGTGGTTGCAGCCACTGTGCCTCAGCTGCTTCTCCCCCCAGGGGCAGAGGCTGGACTGCACTCCCAGACCTCCTGTTCCCACAGAGTTCACATGGACCTCTCACTTTGTCTTTGGCATTTATGGGTTGGTAATTCTGGAAACCTCCACAGCTGCTGGTGATCCACTCTCCTGAAGTCCATCCAGCCGGGGCTGGCCAGGCCACCCTGAGGCTAAAACCATGGGTTCACATGGGTCTGGGCTTGGCTCCCAGAATGCTGGGATGAACCCTTCATGTTGGCCTGCTGGGCTTTCAGTGGGAGGTTTGTTTCTCTCTGTCACTTTGTGGGTTTTGTAGCCCTAAAATTTGTTTAGAGTCATTTTGTACAGGTATCTGAGATGGTTGTGGGGGGAGCACAGGGAGTTTTGGGGCTTCTGTGCTGCCATCTTGGCTCTGCCCCCACCTCTGTCAATTCTTTCAACACTTGGATCTTGAAGTCCTTATCCCAGAAGCGGAAATAAGAAGCTCTTTACCTTTTTTCTCTCTTTATTAATATCTGTCATAACTCGGGGCAAATCGGTGATATAACAGATATTGTACTGGAGTGGGAGTCAAAGATGTCCAAGTCCAAATCTTATCCCAGACACTTACTACCCGTGTGACCCTGAGCAATTGCTTTAACCTTCCTCAGTTTCAGCTTCTTCAGTTGTCAAAATGGGAGCAATGAAAGACAAAAAGCATGTTTAGAACTTCCTATATGCAAGCCACTGTGCTAAGACAAGGTCTACAAATAAAAAAGTGATGTAGTCCCTGCTCTCCAGAAGCTCCAGTTCTGTTGGGGGAGACAATACATGACAATGCTGACCTCACAAGGCTGTTGTGAGACCAAGTGGGATCATACATGGAAAGCACTTTGCAGCCTTAAAACACTCTACGGATATTAACTATCACTACCACCATCAGCACCATCACCATCAGCACCACCATTACTATCACCACCATCAGCACCATCACCATCAACACCATCAGCACCATCATCATCACCATCACCATCAGCACCATCACCATCAGCACCATCATCACCACCATCATCATCAGCACCATCATCACTATCAACACCATCAGCACCATGATCACTATCACCACCACCAGCATCAGCACCATCACATCACCATCACCATCATCACCACCATCAGCACCATAACCATCATCAACACCATCAGCATTAGCATCACTATCACCATCACCACCATCAGCATCAGCACCATCACCACCATTAGCACCACCATCACCATCAGCACCATCAGAACTATCACCATCAGCATTAGCATCACTATCACTACCACCATCAGCAGCACCATCACATCACCACTAAGACCATCACCATCATCAACACCATCACCATCAGCACCATGATCACTATCACCACCATCAGCACCAACACCATCAGTACCATCATCACCATCAGCACCATCACCATCAGCATCAGCATCACTATCATCAGCACCACTATCACCACCATTGTTCCTTGCTTTTCCCTTCTTTTTCATTTTCTAGTTTCATCTTCACTTCCCTCCTATAGGCTATATTATAAGGGTATGGCATAGGTGATGGGCTCCATTACTAATCCTGGAATGGAATGAGAACTAAAGAAAATCATAAAGAATTGAGGTGATGACGAGGTATAGTGCATAGAATACTGGGCTTGAAGTCAGTAATACCTGAGTTCAAATCTGGCCTTTAACACTGACTAGCTATGTGACCCTGGTCAAGTCACTCAGCCTCAATCTGTCTCAGTTTCCTTCCCTGTAAAATGGGAATAATAACAATACCTACCTTGCAGGGTTTTTGCGAGGATAAAATGAGATAAAAATATGTAAAGTGTTTAGCACATTGTGGGTGCTGTCTAAGTGTTTATTGCCTCCCTCTTCTTACAGTGCATTGAAGTATATACTTTGTAAAGGATTTATGGATGAATGCATCAATCAGCATTTATTAGGTGTCTGTTATGTGCAAAGTATGGTGGATGAGGTTCTCAAAAGATGAGAAGGAGACATGGATTGGTGGCATCTGGCATCTGTGGAGGCAATGTTGCTATTGATGAGATTGCAGACACACCCAAGGGTTTCACAAATTAAGAAAGCCCGGTGTGTAATACTGAGCCAATTCTAGTGAATCTAGAGGACCAGTCAGAAGTATGCTGTTCATGTGGTATTTTCTTGTCATTTATGAGTTAACCATTCAGCACCAAGAATCCAGTCTAAAACATAGCTAGCAGACATCTTGAGGAATGACCATTCTGAATTTAGCTTCTAGAGGACTCTTCACTAGAGAGGGTGAACTCAGCAGTTGAGCAGTCCAGAAGGCAGGAAAAGACCTTGGCAGGCACTCTGCCTACTTTGTAAGGCAAGGTCTCTGATCAGTCTTGGAGAAGGCTTTGCTTTCTTGTGCTACTGTTCTGTAGATGCTAGAAAAACAGTCGGGAACTGTGGTCATGACACACATTTCTTTATTAAACCTAAAAAGGGGGAGAGATGGTGCTAACCCAAGTGATAAGTACAGGACGCACCTTGCAGGCACAATGTGTTACATTAAGAAAGGCTAATTTTGTATTATTAACTATAATCAGAAACACTGCATGAGGCTTGCCATGTTGACACGGTGCGCTAGGTATGTTAACACTGCTCAGTGGGTGCTTGTGTTTGCACACTGCTTAAACTTTCTTACATGAAAACCAGAATATTAAAAATATATTGAATGTGCCTCCCTCCTCTGCCCTGAACACAAATTCAGATGACTAGGGAGATGTTCTCATCAAGAGTCTTTAGGCTGAGCAGGGAACACTCTCAGCCTGTTCCCAGAGCCTTGACACACCAGCCTAGATGCTTCTCCAGCCTCCTATGGGACTGTCTTACTTCTGCCTAGCTCAGTATAGTAAGGAACAAGGAAGGAAGGAAAGAAGGAAGGAAGAAAGGAAGGAAGGAAGGAAGGAAGGAAGGAAGGAAGGAAGGAAGGAAGGAAGGAAGGAAGGAAGGAAGGAAGGAAGGAAGGAAGGAAGGAAGCAATAAAAGGGAAAAATAGTATGCTTTGATCAGTAGTCAGACGCCATCAGTTCTTTCTTTGGATGTGGGTGGCATTTTTCACCATAAATCCTTTGGGATTGTCTTGGATCATTTTGTGCTGAGAAGAATTAAGCACTGACAGTTGTTAATTGTACAATATTGCTGTTACTGTGCACACTGTTCTCTGGTTCTGCTATCTTCACTTTGCATCAGTTCATTTAAGTCTTTCCATTCTTTTCTGAAATTTTCCTGCTCATCATTTCTTATAGCACCTTAGTATTCCATTACATTTGTATACCACAACTTGTTTAATCATTCACCAGTTAATGGGCATCCCCTCAATTTCCAATTCCTTGACACTGTTTGTGTACCTGTAAGTCCTTTTCCCCTTTTTATGATATTTTTGGGATACAGACCTAGTAGTGGTATTGCTGCATCAAAGGGTATGCACAGTTTGGTTGTCCTTTGGGAATAGTTCCAAACTGGTCTTCAGAATGGTTGGATCAGTTCACAACTCCACCAACAGCACACTAGTATCCCAGGTTTCCTACTTTCCCTTCAATATTTGGCATTTTCATTTTTTTTTTGTCCTATTAGCCAATCTGATAGGTGTAAGGGGGTACCTCAGAATTGTTTTAATTTGCATTTCTCTAATTAATAGTGATCTAGAGAATTTTTAAAAATATGAATATAGATAGCTTTGATTTCTTCATTTGAAAAAGGTCTGTTCATATTATTTGTCCATTTATCAATTGGGAATGGTTTGTGTTTTTTTAAATTTGACTTGATTCTCTCTCTATTTGAGAAATGAGGCCTTCATCAGAGATACTTGTTATATATTTTTCCCCACTGTTTTCTGTCTTCCTTCTAATCTCATTGCATTGGTTTTGTCAGTGCAACTTCTTTTTAATTTAATATAATCAAAATTTTCCATTTTACGTATCATAATGCTGTCTATCTTTTGTTTGCGCTTACATTTTTCCCTTATCCATAGATCTGTCAGGTAAGCTATTCTAGGTTCCCCTGATTTCCTTATGGCATCACCCTTCTATCCAGAGCATTTGCCCATTTTGTACTTATCTCGGTATACAGTGTGAGATGTTGATCTACTGAGTTTCTGCCATGCTAGTTTTCCCAGCAATTTCTGCCAAATAGTGAGTTTTTGTTTCAAAAGCTAGGATCTTGAGCTTCTCAAACACTGGATTACTGTGGTTATTTACTACTATATATCTAATTTATTCCATTGATCCACTACTTTATCTCTCAACCAGTACCAGATTGTTTTGATGATTATTGCTTCATGATGTAGTTTGAGATCTGATATAGCTAGCCCACCTCCCTTCACATTTTTTTTCATTGATTCCCTTGATATTCTTGACTTTTTGTTTTTCGTGATGAATTTTATTATTATTTTTTCTAGCTCTGCAAAAGTAATTTTTGGTAGTTTGATTGATATGACACTGAATAAGTAGATTAATTTAGGTAAAATTGTAATTTTTATTATATTGTCTCAGTGTACCCATGAAAAACTATTATTTTTCCCAATTGTTTAGATCTGACTTTATTTCTGTCAAAGGTGTTCATTCATTGTGTTCATATAGTTCCTGCATTTGTCTTGGCGGGTAGACTCCCAAGTATTTTATAATATCTATAGTTAGTTTAAATGGAATTTCTCTTTGTATCCCTTGCTGTTAGAACAAATGAGATATTTGTAAAGCACTCTGTAAACACATATTCATCTTGAAATTTATGTAGCAAGGTGACAGGTCCTGAACTTGGACTCTAGAAGGGTTTAGATTCCATTTTCCCTCAATTTCTTGCTAGTTGTATCATCCTGATCTTGTCCCTTACCTTCTCTCAGTCTCAGTTTCCTTATCTATAAAATTGCAATATCAATAGCACCCACTGCATAGGGAGTATTTTGAGACTCAAATGACACATGGTGTGTAAAGTGTTTTGCAGACCCTAAACACTAGATACTTGCTAAATATAATTGTCATTATTAATTCTTATTTAGTGAAGTTAAAATGATATCCAATTATAGTATAAAGAAAGATTGTTTAGAGGCACAAAAAAGTAAAGTCGTGAAAAGGGTATTTTAAAATGAAAAATGACTTACAGTCACAAGGAAAAGTGGAAAAGCATCTGTAAAGACTTTCATAAGCCCTTTGGCACATCACTGAGACAAAAGGTCATCACCATGTTACTCCAACATCATTGACTCAGATGTGTTTATGAAGCAGATCAAAATGTCACTAAAAATAACAAAGATAGGAAAAACAAATGGATTAGTGACCATAAATGGGAGTGGAGGAGCTTCTTATCAAGATATCCCAATTGCAAAGGCATTGACAAAGTGATTCCCAAGGCATTTGAAGGAGAGGGAAGATACAAAAGTTAAGAGGGAACAATCTTGAATATTTTCATTAATCCTGAGCTAAGGCAAAATCAACAAGTATCACAATGTCTTCATTAATCATCTTATACACAGTTAATTAGCATCACTTCCACCAACATCAAGATCACTAACAATGAGGGTATTTGGAGGGAACAGAGAGACTATCTTGAGCACCATTCCACTGCAAACCACATTTATACCATCGCACAATGGACTAAAAATATTCCGAATACAGGATTCCTTATATTCTAATAAAATTTCTTGACTACATAAAGATTCATTTTGTGGAGCAAATATCTAGTGTATAGGTTCCTTTCCAACAAATTGTTTTCGTGCAATGCAGCAAAATTATTCAAGGTTCCTTTTTTTTTTGCCTTTTGGAGAGCAATTTGGGGTTAAGTAACTTGCCCAAGGTTACATGGCTAGTATTTTTGTGTGGGTGTTAAGTGTCTCAGGCTGGAACCCAACTCCGGTCCTCCCGACTCCAGGGCCAGCACTTTACTCACTGCACCACCTAGCCGCCCCTCAAGGTTCCTTTTGAGATACAACAGACATGAATTCCTTTGATGAATTGTCCAGCTCAGAAGAAACATTAAACTTGAAGTATATGCTCATCTATGTTGAAGAGCTTAACTTAACCATTCACATAGGGGAAATAAGTGACTGAAAGACAGGGCAGGACAAATTGGCAATGATGTGAGCCTAGAATCAAAAAGTTAGAGAAATGAGCATGAGATTGTCTTTAATGGCCTCAAATATTTTTTAGGAGCAGAGATCCAAGATTTGAATGCCAGTATTCTCTAAGTGCCATTTCATGGCTGTAAGTCACGGAGCACAGTAGTCTCTAATAAGCCAAAATGAAAATTACTAAGATGCAAGTTGGTGTAGTGACCAGAGAACTGTCCTTAAGGTCAGGGAGACACGTATTTGAGTCCAGCTTCTGACACCTCCAGGGTATGTTTGCTTTTGACCTTTCTATAGACCTTGCATTGTGCCCACAGTTCTTGGTAAAGAGTTGGTGCTTAATGAATGTTGGTCAAATGGGACTGGACCAAAGTCAGGGCCTCCACTTTTTTGTGATTACCTTGAGCTACCCTGAAATTTCTCCAAAATAGACAAGGAGGCTCCATGAAGTGATGATGGTGTCAGTCTTTGAGAAGCTGCCTGGCTACTTTTGGTAATTTTCTCATGGTAACACAAAGATTAAGTGGCAGTGTATGCATTTGAGTTTTGCCTTGTCTTGTCCCCCCCCCCCCATCCCTGTGCTTTTACAATTGCTCAATTTTTTCTCTTTAGAGGCAGTCAGGTAGTGCAGTTCATTGAGATCTCAACTCCTGCTTCAGAAATTCACTAGTTGTGTGACATTGTGCAAGTCACTTAACCTCAGTTATCTGTAAAATGGGGATAATAGGATCTGTCTCTGTGTTGTGAGAATAAAATGACATAATATTTATAAAATTCTTGCAAATATTAAAAATGCTATATTAATGCTAGGTAGCACTATTATCATATTTTTAATATTTGAAGGAAATTAAGAACTTATGAAATGGATCTTAGTGCTGGATAGAGGTGTAGATTGTATCGGTTGTACCCAAAATATATTACCATTCTAAAATCATCATTATCATTGCACATTTATATAATTATTAAAAATATTTGCAATGAACTTTCCATATATTATTTCATTTGACTCTCATAAGAACCTTGGCAGGAAGGTGCCATATAGATTACTGCTATTTTACAGATTAAGAACCTAAAGATGGGATACTTTTTTTAAATTTTTTTTTAAAGCAATAGGGGTTAAGTAACTTGCTCAAGGTTACATGGCCAGTTATCTCTGGGTGTGGTGCTGAGCATCTGAGCCCGGATTTGATCCAGGTCATCCCGACACTGGAGCCAGTGCTCTTACTCGCTGAGCCACCTGGCCGCCCCTAAGCAATTGGGGTTAAATAACTTGCTCAAGGTTACACGGCCAGGTGTTTCTGGGTGGATGCTAAGTGTCTGAGCTCGGGATTCGATCTCCAGGTCTTCTCAACACTGGAGCCGGTGCTCTTACTCGCTGTGCTACCTGGCCACCCCGATGGGATACTTTAAATAGCTTCCCCATCACCACCCAGCCAAGTCAATGTCAGAAGTAAGATTTGGTCGTAAGTCTTCCTGACTCCAGTTATAGCATGACTTCCACCTCAGAATGTTGCTTCCCCAGATCGTCTAGCTCATCTCATGCCGCACTGCAACAGTACAGAAAGAGGGGGACGTTGAGGATAGACCTTTCAAAGTTTCTTCGAACTGTCCAAATGGTTGCCTGAGCTGTTGAATGATTAAGCCATGACAGTTAGGACCTGGCTCTGGCCACTGTTATTTAAGCTGTGACCTAATTCTTATGCTTCCTGGAAGGTGGATTGGGTTTGAAAAAAAATTAGACAGGGGACTGCTCTGGGCCACGTTCAAGAACCAATTCCCTGCACCAAACATAAAAAGTCGATTATCAGTCTGTCTGTCTGTATGCTGTATGCCTGTATATGTGTCTCTCTGGGTTCTGTCCTGGGGCCTCTTCTCCTATACTGCTTAACTTGGTAATCTCATCAACTCCCATATACTTAATTGCCATCTTTATGTTTAGGGTTCTAAAATCTACTTTTCCTGCCCCATTTTCTCTACTGACCTCTAGTTTTGCATTTCCAACTGTCTTTCAGACATTTTTGTCTCAATGTCCAATGGGACTTTGAGATAAACTCAGTATGTTCATAACAGAATTTGTTATCTTTTCCCCTAAACCCTCCCCCCTCCTATCTTTCCTATTCCTCTAGAGTGTAGTGTTGCCCCCTCAGTCTCATAACCTAGAAGTTATCTTGAATTCCTCACTATTTCTCTCCCTGCCATATTGAAACTATTGCCAAGGTATGATCATTTTACTTTCTCACCAGTTGTCAAATCTACTCCCTTCTCTCCTCTGATCCTGTTACGACTCAGGTTCAGACCCTCATCACCTCACACCAAGACTATCACAGTAGCTCATTGGTGGGTCTGTCAGCCTCAAATATCTCCCCACTTCAATCTATTCTCCACTCAGCAGCTAAAGTGATTTTCCTAAAATGCAAGTATGATCATGTCAGTCCCCTACTCAATAAACTCCAGTAGGCTTGTATTGTCTTTGGGAACAAATACAAAACGCTGTGCTTGACATTCAGAACGCTTCATGATCTAGCCCTCTCTTACATCTCCAGTGTTCTTAAGCCCTGATGTGGGATCTAGTGACACAGCTTCCTGGCTTTTGCATGAACAAGATGCTCCATGTCTCCACTCTAGCCATCGTCAGTTCTCTGTCCCTTCCACTCTGACTAGTGATCTTCCTGGCTCCCTTTAAGCTCCCACTAGAATCTTGCCTTCTACTAGAAGCCTTCCCTACACCCTCTTAATTCCAGTATTAGTTATTGGTTAGTTATCCCCTATTTCTCCTGTGTATGGCTTGCTTGTCTCCCCCATTCTATGACAAACTCCTGGAAGACAGGTTCTGCCTTCTGCCTCCTTTGTGTAGCACATAGTAGGCACTGCATAAATATTTATTGAATTGTGCATTGATGTTTACCTTTTTAGCTATGTACAGATAGAGCTGTCTGTAGAGACACATCTATATGTCTATAGATATAAATCTATATGTACATACCTGCATATGAATATAGATAGAAATTTATAGGTATTCATCTACATGTATATATGCGTGTATTACATATGTGTATTACACTAGTATATATTATGTTTTATGTATATTTGGTTGATATATAACATACATTCTTTATTAGCTATTGATAGCACTCAGTTTAGCAAATATTTGTTAGGAAAAGAAGTAAATAAAGATTATGAAGCTGCTATGTCCCAGGCACTTTACAAATAGTATCTCATTGGATTTTGGGGGCTTTGAGTTAGTAAGAAGCCAGGTTTGAATCTGACTTCTGTCACGTCTTTGGATCCCATGACATTGTCTACTACAGGTGCAGTCAGATTGTGGCCAGTTTCAGTGGAGAGAACCCCCAACTTGAGAGTTCCTCAAGATGATGATGTCACCAGTTGCTCACACATTCACGGTGATGTTATTGGCACTGTTTCCCTTAGAAACTTCAGCTTGCAGGATTCAGCATAGAGTTCTTGCCTTTGAGATCTCTTTGGATTCTGATGGACTCTGCGCCCCAACTCTTCTCCATATCGTTCCATTAATATACAACATAGGTTCATCTCTCTGGATGACCTCCTTTTCATTCATTAGCTCTTAATGAAGTTTGTTTTCATTCATCAAAGCAAAGCAAATCCTTTCTTCAAGGTAAGATCTGGGCCCTCTACCCTAAGTGGGCCTCAGGTCTCATTCTCCAATTAGCTTGCAGTCAGATTCCTGCCTGCAAATTCGAGCTGTTTACTGATGCCCTACTCCCCCCATCACACCCCCTCCACATAGGAACATGTCAATAAATTGGAGAATAGCTGAATTTGTTAGATTTCCCCAAGCATTCTGGGGAAGTCCTTGGACAATTTGCCCCATAAACCCAGTTAATTGCTTTATATAGGCAAGCTTCATCCACTATTTAGATGTTTGGTCTGACAGACATTTGCAAAGTGCCAAACAGACATGTTTGTCAATACAGTGACGGATAAAATAATTATTTTTATTATAGGAAGTTCTGCCTTTAAATCAAGAGAATCTCAGTTGTGCTCATGGCTGCCATGGCCTTAACCAGCTGCTTGAGGAGAAAGGAGAACAGGCCCCAGCTTATTTTCTGCAGCTTTTCTGGACTTCCTTATGACTGGGATGGAAATCTCAAGGCACCATAAAATTGAATAAAAAAATGTAAGTTCAAATTATTTTTTTATTTTAAGTCAGGCAGGACTATAATAGAAAAAGATCATCAAAAACAATGAGAAGAAATAATTGTTAATTTCTACAGTACCTTGAAACTGAAACCCAGGAGAATAAATGGAATAAGGATACTATTAAAATTTCCTCTTTTATTATATCTTCTCTGCCAGAGTAATTGTTGCTGTGTCCAATATATGCAGGGGACAATTTACTAGCTGTTTTCTATTAGTTTTTAACATTAACATATACAGAAATAAAATGAATTGCAAGCTTTCTTTGGTTAATTGAATGAGTGACAGTCACAGATGGGTCTGTGACACCTCTTCCAGAATATCGAAAAATGGGGAAAACCAAATAGATGTGGTATTAAAATGTGATGCAAACTTGTCTCTTTATTAAGGGGATATTGATGCAGCATTAGAGATTGCTTTACATGAGGCTGAATAGAAAGGGCTACTTTCCCTTTCCCCCTCCCAAACCAAGAATTAAATATTAGCATTTAGAAAGAATAACAAAAACAAAATCTCCTTATATATTATTTCCACAAAGAATTAAAAATATCATAGGAACATTTTGTAATTCAAATATATTTTCTCCATGAAAGAATTATTTTTCAATGCTGCTATTCTGTTCCTGTTTGACTAATTATGTCATGGATGTAACTGGTAATATAAGTCACAGATGTAACATATAAAAAGTTGTTATAATTCGGGTCAACTAGGTGACACAATGGATAAAATGCCAGGCCTAAAATCAGGAAGAACTGAATTCAAGTCTTGTCTCAGATATTTAATAGCTGTGTGACTCTGGGCAGGTCACCTAATTTTTGTCTCAGTTTCCTCATCAATAAAATGGGGATAATGACAGCATCTAAATTTCAGGGTTGTTGTGAAGATTAAATGAGATAACAATTGCCAACCACTCAGCACAGTGCCTGACTCACTGTGAGTACTATGTAAACATTGTCGTTCTTCTCATGATCAATGAGGTTAAGCACACTTAGCTAGTTACAGAAGCAATATGTGTGTGTGTGTGTGTGTGTGTGTGTGTGTGTGTGTGTATTGCTTTTTGGAAGGGGAAGGTAGGGTAATTGAGGTTCAGTGACTTGCCCAAGTTCAGATGGCTAGTTTTTGTGTTAAGTGTCTGAGGCCGCTTTTGAGTTCAGGTCCTCCTGACTCCAGGGCCAGTGCTCTATTCACTGCGCCACCTAGCCACCCCTTCACAGAAGCAATATTACCATTTTTTTTTTACACTGGCTACTGGGAAATAGGATCCCTCTTGCATCAAAGATGTCAGAATCTCTATTGGCAGAGATGACATTCTGGGTTGACATCATGTGGTGGGTCAAACACTACTTTGAATTGGTGAATGGTTGACCCAAGTTGGTTATAAAGTACCTTCCTCATTCCCCTTCTCTAGATATGTTGTAGTCTGTCAATGCTCCTTCCAAACTTGTGCCCTGAGGTAAACACCATAATCCAGATTATGGGAATCAAGACAAAGTGGATTAGGGGAACTGGGGGCATGTCACTCAGAGAAAAGGAAATATACTTTAATTTATTATATAATATATATATTATATATATATAATATATATAATAATTAATAAAAAATAAAAATAAATAAAAAAATGAAAATACTTTAAAAGCAAATGGAAGGGCTTTCCTTTGGAAGAGGGTTTGGGCTTGTTCTTGGGCCCCAGAGAGAAGAACTAGGAAAAATGAATGGAAAGAAAGATTTCTGCTCCATGTAAGGGCCAATTTCCCAACAATTAGATCTGTCCCATAGGGGCTTGGCCTCCTTGGGAGGTAATGGACTCCCTTTACTGGAAAGTTTCGAGCAAAAGCCATGTAGTTCTTTCTCAGGGAAAATGTAGAAGGGTTTCTTGGTTAGGTCCAGATTGCATTCAGTGATACTTTAGCTCCCTTCCATTTCCGGTCTTGTTCTGAAAATGAGTCAAAGTGGCCATGATAAAGAGAGGGCAACCCTAGTACGCTCCTGAGCACAGTATTTCAAATAGGTCAGATTATTGCACCTTGGGAAATGGTGGAGGGGTGGGGAGAAGAGAGAGAAGATAAGAAACAAAACCTGAAAAGAAATTTATTTTAATTTATTATTTTTATTTTTTAGGAGGTACCTAAATTGGTTCATTGCCCTTGGAAGATGAAGATGTGAAAGCTTTGAGGACCAAGGGGGTAAGAGTTTTCATTTTCTATTTTATTAAAAAAAAATCCTATGGTTCTCCGAAATTCTCCCCTCTATGTAAGGTGTGATCTAGGAAGTGATAGTCTCCATCTATAGGCAACAGTGCAATTTTCTTGGTCATCCTGCATCTTGTTCACCAAGGATCTTCTTAGGAGACTTGATTAGAACAGCCATTGTTGAAATCCAGACACTGAAAAGTTTACAATTCACAGCAATATGAAACAATGGGCCTCATAGGTGTTCAGTGAAATAGCATTGTGGCCCTGAAGTTATATTAATTCACAATTCAAATATTGCTAATAAAATTTAACAAATGGAAAAGCAAAATGTCAAACAAGCAATAACCCCGGGGATGTTTCTCTTAGGCTGAGTAAAGAAAAGCAGAGTGACTTTAATTGGTGACAACAACAGAGAGACAAAAGATTACGAGTTGCAGGGATGTAACTGGAGGGGGAATGAGTATAATTTTCTCTAAAAGTAGAACGTAACGATGCAGCCCAGTCTAGAAAAACAAATATTTTAGAATATTGTAATTGACATGAAATAATTATGAAGGTGATGAATGGCACTCACCCTGTGTAAATAAATGTGACTGAGATTCAGCACCAAGGAAAGCTCAGCTACATAGGAATGCCTGAGCCAAGAATCATATTTCATAGAGTTAAAGTTGTGAGGGAAGAGGAGGGATATTTATGGAGTGTGGGATTTTGTGGGAAACCACATCTATTCAGCTTGTCATGAAACATCTTAATATTTACTCTTACCAGCCTTGGGCTATGACTTCCACATCCTAAAGCTTTTATGAGCCCATTTTCCAGATAGAAGGTGTTTGCATGTGGACTTAATGATTTGTACTTTTTGGGATTTCTTGGTCCAGCCTAGTGGTGAGCTGTTCTTAGGGCCAGTGCTGAAGAGTCTAGGGTCTGGACCATGGCAATGTTGCCTTTTTCCTCTTGACCAGCAGAGCCTGAGTACTGGCATGCGTTTTTCCAAAATGAGTTTTTGTTCATATCTGAAATGCTCCTTGGTAGTCAACATACACATAGAAGGACTCCTATATTTTCTTAATTGAAATATTCCTGAGAAAATGTATAGAGACATGGCTGCCATTTCTGAAAAAAAAAAAAGATGCCCCAAATGTTTTCTTTTCTTTTTTAATTCCAGCAATCACTCACTTGTTTCCAAATATCCAGGTGTCAGGAAGTCCAGAGAGAAAACATCTGTGGGATATAGTCTTTCTGGGGTCATCCAGATGTTTACTCTTTTTTTGTCTGGAAGTGCCAGCTTAAAAAAAGATAACCATGGGATTTACTCTTGTTTTTAAAGATGGTGTGTATTTCTCCTGATGCTAATTGTTGCCAAGATGTTTCTTTTTGTTTCTGTTTCTGCCATTCTCCTCCACATCCTTCAATATCCTCAGCTTGATCACAGCCTTTCTGGCAGCACATTTTCCAAGTGTTCTTGGAACTAGTTAACAGATTTATGACAACTCTAGGGCTTTGGGTATCTCTGGTCACTGTTGCTTAAAATCTAAATACAAATAAAGGGGGTTGGGTCCTAATAACAGCAGAGTTTGATCCGCATTTTGTGCCCAATCTGTTACATTAAGAAAGGTTAATTCTATATTAAATACCATCAGAAACACACTATGGGGCCTGCCACGCAGCTATGGTGTGACGGGTGCTTTAATACCGCTCAGCAGGAAACCTTGTTATATTTTTTATATGTTAGTAGATGTCTACTTAGAATTGATCAAACCTTTCCTTCTGAAACATATATGCCAACACCTTCCCCACACACTATAAACTAGACTCTCAGAAAACAATAATGATGCTTATCACTCACTCGCCTTGAGTTTGCTGGTGAAAAACCTCCAGCCAGTGTGTGACTGGAGCCCGGAAAGCATAGATCTTTTTGCTGTACTGATAATTCACTCACAGCTGGAGATTGATGACTATGTGAAGTCCATAAAAGATGTTACCACTATATTTTCTTCTTATGATTTATTTTATCATGTTGTCAAGGTTTGCAGAAAACAAGGAACAAATCAATGGATGTCGTGCTTAAATATTAAAGAAGGCGGTAATGCACATTTTTATTCAGATGCCTGATTCAATCTGGGGGCTTGGGAAAGAGTCACAGCAACAAAGCTTTTATTTGAATTACTTTTGGAGAAATTAATTTAGGAGGAATGCTTGAATTGTGAATGGCAAAAAGGGAACTAACCTTATTTGTTTAAATAGGAATATATCGTAGCTGGAATTCTCAGAAAAGAGTTCTAACAAACCGAGGGGGAAAGCAAAGCTTCAAGAGCCAAAGAGAACTTTGGGTTCTGACTGCCAAAGGACTTGGAGGCCCCAGCATGGAGGGCAAAGCCTCCAAATGATGCCAAAGGGATGGGATTTGGGTTCCAGAATGATGGGATATGCACACTCCACACTCTGACTTGGAAATGAATCATTTACTTCCTCATTACATGAAATCAAGATCGCCAAGCTCCCCTCTCAGAAGTGCTGTTTGTAAGCAAAGCATATTTCAGAACTGCTCAGACTGGGGTTGATTTCCTCGCCCATGCTTCATTAGATTTCAAACAGAGAATAGCAACTAAGCTTTTCTTCCTCCTCCCACCATCCTTACCCCCCACCCTCCATCCTTAATTTGACTGTGCAGGTGAGCACAGATTATATTTTTTGAACTGATAAAAAATAAGCTCTCAATTATCTAGACTAAAAAAAAACCTAATGTTTTTCTCCTCGCCATATTCTGTGTTCAGTGTTTAGGGGAGAAAAGATGCATGAAGGGTAAAGGAGCTGATGGCAGGGTTGTATTATGAAATAACTTCTGGATATCTCAACAGGTCACAATAGGTTCTGCCTCCACCTACCAGGTGGGTAATATGCCTAGGATATTATGAGACAACCACTACTTGAAATTCCTTCTGAATCATTAAGGAAAGATCAGTTCATTCAGGAACTGATTGACTCTGTTTGATAATCCATTCAAGTGTCTCACTATCATGCCCTAGCTTAGCAACCTTGAAACCATCCTTGTCTCTTCATTTCTCTCTTCTACTATTGATTCGGTTCTCCAGTTTGGATGGGTGTATCTACACATGTCTTATGAGCACTGCATTCTTTTCATTCACATAAGGACCTCCTCATATCTCACCTAGCCTATGGATGTGCTTCCTCACTTGGTCCCTCTGCTTCAAGCCTTTCCCCTCTCTGAGGCGCCCTTCACACACCTGCCAAACAAACGTTCTGCAAGCATGTCTGTCTGGGTTGTTGCCCTCCTTGAGGAGCTGCAGAGGCTCCTTAGTGTCCCTAGTAAGGTAGACAGATTCTTCTGGTTAGAACTTAAAAGTCCTGACAATCTGAATCTCACCGTCTTCCAGATTGATTTGGTCTCCTTCACAATCCCTGTCCCCCGAATTCCATCTCCCCAGCACAGTTTTGCATAGGCTGGTCTCTATACCCAGAATGCCCTCCTTCCTCACCTCTGATTTTTAGAATTCTGAGGGCTCTCAAGGCTCTGCTCAAGAGTCATCTCCTACAAGAGGACTTTCCTTCTTCTTCCAGGTGACAGCGCACACCTGAAACAACTTGACGCACATTTTCTTGACATTTGGCATTCGTTTCCCTGCAAGCATTCATTTCTCCACTTCTACCCTACATCCTGCATAATCTCCTTGAAGGAAGATGGCTTCTTTCTTGGATTTTGTGTCTCCAGTGGCTGGAATAGGGCCTGAGACACCTAAGAGATCCTTCCAAATGCTTTATTGAATAGCCTTGGATTGGAATCCATATTATTTTTTGGTGTAGGCTGTACATTACTCAATTGTCCATCTTCAGAGCTTGCTCATTCAGGCACATGGTGCCATTAGTATCTTTTGTTTGCCCCCACAGTCCGCTAATCAGAAGGCAGACCCTGTTCCCTGATCGCTGTGAAGAAACTGGAGTTGACAACACAAATAAATTAGAGGATGTTTGTTCATTACCCAGGCGTCTTCACTCAAAGAAAGGCCTGTAGGATTTGTTACTGGAGGAAACTTCAGGATCATTTAGGCCAAATCCTTCATTTTTACATAGGATAAAATAAAATCAAGCAAAACTAAAGCCCAGAATAGGGGAGGGGAGTGAGTTTCCCAGATTCACAAAGAAAATAAGCATCAGGACTGTGATCTGAACCCATGTTTTGCTATTCTAGTCCAGTGTTATTTCAGGCATATATGTGTACAGATATAGAGAGATAGATATCGATCTTTAGATATACATATATATGTATATATTATACATAAGCATGTGTGTATGTATGTATATATGTGTATGTATGTGTACATACACACACATATAGGTTTTCCCAAAGGGTTGTTTCTATGGCAACATTTTAATTACCTTTAAGATATGTTCAAATTACCTTTACTGATTTGCATACAGTGTCTGAAAAACCTGTCCACTTTATGAAATCAAGTGATCTTTATGTAATGTAGCAACAGGAGCATAATAAAAAAATATCATCATCTCTTAAGAAGTTGGGATGAAGCAAGTTAAAAGTCCCAAAGGAAAGCAGGCAGGAGGAAGCATCTTTCATCCACACATCCTACCTTCCACTGTGTAACCTATAAGAACATTCATGTCAATGCCATCTCCACTGAGCCAAGCCAAATGTGGTGGGAGATTGGACAGGAGAAAGCTGATGGGGTGAAGGATGGCAGGTGTAAGGCAGCCAAATGGCTGCAGGTTCAACCTAATGGTCCCTCTGGTATTTGAGGAGAGTAAATGAAAAGGAAAATGGATTAGCCAAGGATGGGGCCCTGAGCAGAAGCTTGGGAGTACTTGAGGGATTTAAAAGGGAGAGCAAACTACATGCTGGAAGGAAGAGTGTTTCCTTTAAGGGCTCTGTCTGTTTGGCCAACAGTGGTGAATAGAAGAAGAACCTGCCTGAAAGGGGAAATAATTAGAACCAGAGTATATGAGACCTTCAAGGAAGAGGCCTCTGAGTCAGCTGTTCCAATTCCCTTTGTGCCATGAAGGAGGACGGTAAGGTTCGAAGAGGAGCCAGGAATTGCCCACTAAGGAAGGCAACACAGCACTTTGGGTGTCAGGGAGGGGAGTGAATTGAGGTGCTTTGATTTCCAGGCCAGTGCCTCTTTCTTTTCCCATGCCTTCCCTCTACCAGCTCATAGTAATTCTGTTACAGCTTCTTTTTTTAATTCCATCATCATCCTCACAAAAATACAGTCCTCTGCTACAGACACTTCCAGTATCATTGGTCCCCTTTCAAAAAAGAAGCGACTGTGCCTTAGAGTGATTAAGTAACTTACTCATAGTGACTCAATCATTATGCTTCTGGGGCAGGATTTGAACCCAAATCTTCTGAACTCCAATCTCACTGTTCTCTGGAATTTTCCAGGTAATATAAGTTCACCAGCTGAGGTGTGTGGCTCTTCTAAGAGGGAGTCAGCATTGAAGTAGCTCAGAGAAGACAGAGCTAGAAGGGACCTGAATGGGCAGCTGCTCCAACGCACCATTTTACAGATAAGGAAACTGAAGCTGAGAGTAGTTCAATGGCTTGCCCAAGGCGACACATCTATTAGGCATCCAACATCAGATGGGCATCCAGTTTTCCTTGACTCCATGTCATCTCTGTGTGTCCTCTTTAACATAGATTCATTATCAACTGTTGGTCTTCTGATTAGGGAAAGGGAGAGACTATTGTGAAGAGATGTTATCCTAGCTTTTAAACAAGGACTTAGGGATATTCCCATTATCTAACTCTAAAGTAATTTAAGCTATAGGATGATCTATATAAACAACAAAACAAGTCAGTAAAAATCTCACAATGTTTTAAGTTCATACAGGAATCCTTTGCAGAATATCTCCTTTTCCACCTTAAAGATTTTCAGAGGTAGTGAGATCCCTGTCACTGAAGTTTTTGAACTAAGTTTGCATGACCTGAATTTTGGTGGTGGTGATGGTGGGGAAGAGAGGCATGGGATTCTTAGTTGGGCATAGCTTGGACTACATGGTTCAAAGAACCTTGATTTGAATCCTGAATCTGTGACTTTGGAGAAGTCACCTGACTTCTATGGGTCTCACTTTCTCATCTTTAAAATGAGGCAATTGAATTCTTGGCTTCCAGTCTCCCCTGCAGCTCAGTGATAATAATAATTTTGAGATGAGACTACTCTGTGATTTCTGGGATAGGAAAGGATATCCCCTTAGGGTTTCCCTAGAATTCCTGAAAATCTATATCTATTTCCTTTTCCAAAATTTCCATCTTCATGTTGTGGGTGATGCCATAGGAAGAGTAAACAGTATGATGATGTGAGTTTTTAAAAATCCCTCTTCCTGTTAAGAACTTGACAAATATCAACAAACATGAATATATCTGTAAATGAAGGACCAGAAAAGAGGAATGCAGATGAAGCTGTGAATCGCTGCTATCTATGGCTTGGTTGTTTCATTGTTTTCAGTGTGTGCAGTGATCCCAACATCACCCTGCTCTTCCGGGTCACCTTTTGACTTGTTTCCCATGATATGACTGTAATCTGCCTCCAAGGGTAAGGTGGATCTTTAGAAAGTCCATTCATTTAAAAAAGACACCAAGTAAATCAGAGGCTATTTGCTGATTACTGCTCCACATCATGATCTGATCCAAGGTTCATGAACTTGTCACGTCACTTAGCTTAGTCATCACCAACCCGAATGAACTACAGAGATGTCATGTATTGTTATTTATAATAATTATCATCATCATCATCATCATTATTAGTCAAGAAAATTTTAAAAAATCAGGAATTGAACCTCCCTCCTATCTTGCCTCACTTGTCCCTCTCACATCCCCAGTCTTCCCACAGCTTTTTTTCTGAGGAACAGGGTTGACGGGAAACCAAAGATGTATACCCAGGGCTCAGTCTAGTTAGGAACAGTTAATGGGAGGGGAGAGTTAAGAGAAAGATCATGGATCATGATCTCCCATCTCCACCCCATTCCAAGACTGACTAGACATATATATTAAGAGAGAAAAGGAGATGGTTTCCTCCCCCTCCCCCACCAGAATGTTTCTTTGTAAGACCTATCCATCAACTAAGGTGCTGCTGATGAATTGGGTGCTGAGATCCAGAGGAGCATTTAAGATAGTGTAAATGTATGATCTATCTTTGTTTGATTTACTTGGGCTGACTCTGGGAATGAATTAATGTACCAGTAGGACCATAATCATTGAAAGTTCATAGATCATAGTTCATAGATTATGGCAATAGATTTCAAACTAGGAGGAGTTTTCCTGGTAATCCAGTTCAATCTCCTCATTTTGTAGATGAGCAAATCGAGATGCAGAGAGCTTGTGATTTGCCCGAGATCCCAAGTAGACCTACACAGGGAGAGAGTGGAAGAGTCACAAGTTCAGTTTGTGGGCCATGACCCCAAATCCACTGCTTTTCCTGGAGTAATACAGAAGATAATCTATGCTGAGAGGTAGTTTCATTTTTGTTTTCTTATGCCCAGTGCCTGGCACACAGTAGGCATTTATAAATGTTTGCAAAATTAAGCTGCATTGAAGACGAGAATTTTGACCACAGAATGCTTTGTTTTTCCTTATTAACAAAGGCCATTTGTCTTAAATTTTCCAGAAGACTGTAATTCTGCAAATGGACAAATGTAGCCATGCAACTTGCAATGAGATCTCACTAGAATGACTCTGAGGTCATATAGAATTGAGGAAAGCCCATTTCTGGGGGCTGAGCTGTTTGGAGGAGCTTGTTATAATCTGCTTCAGCCTTTCACACAATCCTGTGGCATTAAGCCCCAAAGCATGAGACCTTTTCATTGTTCCTAGGCACCATTGGTAGAGATTCACCTCCCAAAGCTAAGCAAATGGTGTTAAAGAGATCAGCAGACACCTCAGAATAGTAGCTTGAAAAAAACTCCACTCTGCCTCCGAATCTCATGATGCAAACTCCTGGTGGCTTTTCAATGACTTTCATGATATCTGGATTTCCTTTTGTCCAAATAATCACTCGTGTACCAAAAGACTCGTATAGCCAAAGACTGTGGGAGCCAGCCAAGTCACCTGAATACACAGTGCTCTTCTCCAAAGTCATTGCTTGAGTTTCTGATGACCTATCTTCCTAAATTCTTTCCCCAAATTCCTCTCTGACCTTCCTTGCACTACATCTAGAACATAGGTGATGCTGTGGTAAAACTAAATGGCCTGCTGATAAGAATTTCCATAAAATGCTTAGAAAGGAAAGAAATGCTTCTCCTGTGCTGGCTAGGAATTTCCTCTGACCACTCGTCCTTGCCTCATTTCTAGTGGAAATACCATACAAACAATGGCAGGGCTCCCTCTGTTGTGTGCTGACAGCCAATTTGCATAGAGAAGTTGTGAACACTTAAGTTTCTACAAGGGCTTACAGCCTGTGTGTCAGGATCGATTGTTTCTTGCCATCTGTCCTCTAGGTCTTCCAGCTTGGCTTGATTTTGTCAGACGAATGCAAGCACTGGACTGGAGTGATTAGCAATATTCTTTTTCCTAAGTAGATTTATCCTCTGAAGGAAATTTGGGTCCGTGGAAGCTGAGTGCGCTGCTCTGAGGATGCCTGATTGAGGAGCTGGCAGCTGGGCTCATTTCTCCCAAGAGCAGGGGATTCATTCCCCTCCCCTTCGTCTCCTCTCCCTTTGCACCAACCATCAGAGAAAAATGGGACATTTTCCTGTTGTTGGTACTTGATAGTAAAGACCCCATTGAAAAGCAGCCCCTAGGAAATTTATTATGGACAGGGACTGAGTGTGAGGAAGATGACGGAGAGTGTGAGCAATCAAAGTGAATGATTAGTGAACATGAATGAATGTGAACATTAGGATTGTATCTATGTGTGTGTGAGTAGGGATGTGCTTGAGAGATGATGAGTGGTGGGTGTCGGTGGACTTTCATTTAGGAAGCACAGGCTTGATTGAAAAAACAATCACCTTGGAATTAAGATTAGGCAGAAGTCTTGGTCTGAAATGGATTTCTATGTAGCAGTTGGTACTCCAGTGGAATGAGCTGATGAAGTCTTGGCAGATCTAAGTGTCATTTTTCTGAATTTTCTTGAGTCTCCACACAGGAACAGGAAGCATCCAGGGCTGTAAAACCATATTCAGTTCCCAGGGGACGAAGGGGCTTATAACCATGTGGTATGAGAACCATCTGAAGTCACTTCAGACATGAACAAGAAAAAACTTGGGAAGGAAGCTACTGACTATCTTCAAGTACGTGATGGACTGTAACATGGAAGGGGAATCAGACTTGTTTGCCTGGCTCCAGAGAGCAGATTTAGAAGCACTAAGTAGAAGGTTCAAAGAGGCAGAGTTAGGGTTGATGTCAAGGGAAAAATCCCCAACAATGAATGGTGTTCAAAAGCAAAGCGGACAGCCTGGGAGGGGAGGGAGGAGACTTTCCCTCACTGGAAACTCGGAAGTGAAGGCCAGATGGCATTTGCCAGATGCCTTATAACTGGAGCACTTTGTTCAGGTAGGGGCTGAAGTAGCGTCTCTGGGGGCCCTTCTGACTTGGATATTCCATAATTTTGTGATTCTCTAAAGTTCAATCTGTACAAATAGCCAGCAGAGTACCTTTGTTTGTCAATCTCTCTGCTCTTTCATGCTGGAGTGAACAAGGAGCTCTCTCAAAGATCCATCCCTGCTCTCCTCTGGCAGTTGGGAAGTAAGCTATGCCCAGAGAACTGCTTCTTTTCCCCAATGTATCATATCTTATTCCTGAATCAAAACTTTTCAATGAAAAGGAGTGTTGGTCATGGCATCAGAGGGGCACCTACCCTGTGTCTTGCTGCTCATTTGTACTTGACACTTTCCCCTGTGATATAGAGGATTTGGCATTCTTGCTATGTCCAAAGACTTAATACAATCAAAACAATGTTTGCCACACATAGAAATATCTGGAGAAACTCACTCTTCATAGGAAATCCCTCTTATGTTTTCCTGATGATTGGGTGATTCCATATGGCGCCATTGTGGAATAGCAGTGTCTCTGCAGGATGAAAGTTGTAGGTTAACCTAAAGGCAATGGAGAGCAGCATGGTGACCACTGGAAGATTATCACAGATCCACCCATGAAGAACTGTGCAAAAGATGTGATCAGGGAGACATACAACCAAGAACAATGGAGATCTTGTATTGAGAGTGTGGTAAAGGAGACCATGCAACCTGAATAACCTGTGTGCTGTGCTGGCACTTGTAATATGGTCAAAGACCCATGGGTGTAGCAAGGCATGTGATTTTGTTGGGCAAATGTTTCATGGACATTTATGGGAGGATAGGAAAAGAACAAGGACACACCTTCTAGCTGTGTGACCTTGCACATGTCATTTCATTTCTTCCTGCCTCCGTTTCCTCATCTATAAAATAGAGATAATAATAGCAACTGACTCCTGATGTTGTTGTGAGGATCAAATGAGGTGATATTTGTAAATTATTTAGCACAGTAATAAGCAAATACTAGGTGATTAATAAATGCTTGTTTCCTTCCTCCTTTTTTCTTCCTTTCTTCCCTCCTTCCTTTTTTTCCTTTTCCTTCCTTCTTTCCCCTCCTCCTTCCTTCCCTCCTTTTCCCTCCTTTCCTTTTTTTCTTTCCTTTTTTTCTACCTCTGTATCCCTAGATCTTAGAACAGTTTCTGGCACGTAGTAGGTGCTTATTGAATTGAAGACATTTGGTTTCCTGCAGGCCAGAATTACATAAGCAGAACATAAAGAGAACAGTCTGGTTCCCACACATTCCCATTGACATAGATGGGCTCTGCTCTCTCACAGAAAGGAGCTAGGTAATGACTTAGCTCTGATGGAAATGAATAGACAGCTGGCCCCCACATTTATCGCCAAAGGACAGTCCTGTGCAGGGTCTCCTAAGCCCAGGGAGAGAAGAAGAGGCTGTCAGCTTGAACTCTCCTGTTGCTGTCTTGTGTGTGAACTGCTTGCTGGCTGCCCTTTGATGAAACTGACTGTATAATGTATGAGCCCCTAAGAGCAAAACAACATAAATCCTCCTCTCCTCTCACCTTATGTTGATAGATCTCTCTTGCCAGGATGGACATAGCCTCCTCTCTGACTGCTTTACAGGCAGGTGGGATGCTCAGATCACCCGGTTCATATAAGAAAACATCCATATATTACTGTAGTTACATCCTCCAGTGGAGGGCCACGGAGAGAGTGCCTGCACGGGAGGGAAAAGCTGCCTGTGTGCCAACTGCCCTAAGGGGGGCATTGCCATTGTCAGGTACAAGGCGGCTTCCATGTGGATGCTGGGCACTAGCTGGGCTTCCTCTTCTGAGTCTCCCACCACATCTGGTTAGGAGCAGCCTTGTGAAGCAACCTGACCCTGGCTGATGCCCATCTTTCCCCTGCCATGCCATCCTCAATGGGTTCTCCTGGGTAGGGAGGGACTCTGCTTGACTGCAGAGCAGGAGAACACCCAGCCTAGGCACTGCTGCCTCTGAGCACTGGAAGCTGGCTTTTGTCAATGAGAGCTTTTCCAAGAATGAGGGCTGGAGCCAGGTTCCGCTCCTCACTCTAGCAATGATTAGCCACGTGACCCTGGCCTGGGTCCCTACCTTTTCTGGGCCTACAAAATGAAGAAGTCAAACTCAATGATTGCTAATGACCCCAATCCCATGCCACAGTCTTTCTGACCTTGTGAAGTCAAACGAAAGGCATACATGGAAACCTTTCCTGGCGCTGCACTTGAGATAGATACTGTCTGCAGAAAGAGAGAGGGGTAAAAGGAAAATAGAAATGCTCATGTGTTGTCTTCTTTGCTGGCTTGTTCTTTGTATAAGCATTGGATTTGTATCATTGTGTCTTATAATTACCTATGTTTGTACTTCACTACCACTCTAGACTGGGAGTTCCATGAAGGCCTGGGATATGCTCTATCTAGTTATTTTTTTCTTGTTATTGCCTCATTCAGGGCTTTGCACACAGTAGGTACACAATGAACATTTGCAGCATGGTTTAGTGTGTTACAGTACTACAAAGAATGTTGCAAATTTTTAACTGGTGCAATTCAGAAAGAATCATAGTTTTTTTTCTCCCTAGAAACCAAAAAGTACAGATTCCTTATTCCTAGGGCCTCTAATCACTAGGTGATACACCTGAGAATGAACTCGGTCTCTGATTTGGGAGAAAAGGCTCGCAGTGCACACCTCCTCTCTCAGGGGGTGGCAATGAGCACTCATTGCATGTGGAGTCTGCAAATTTGGGGTCTGATCTCAAGCCTGCTGCCTTTTTTCTGGGGCAAATCTTTTTCTTTCCTTAGCCTTAGTTTTTCTCTCTGTAAAATAGGCAATAGGACCAGATGACTTGTAAGGTGCCATCCAAGTTGCCCTTCGGCTCCCCTATGACTTTGTTAAGTTAATGGGCTTGAACTCATTACAGGTTTTGCTCTTATGTGGGTGCTAGACCAAGGCTTAGATGGATGAGCTTCAATTGCAGCTGACAACAAAAAGTTTGCTCAGGTCTGCCTAGTCAGTAAATAAGCAATTATTATGTGCCTTCTGTGTACCAGGTGCTATAACAAACTCTGGAGGTACAAATAGGAGTGAATGAATATAAACAAAGACAGTCCCTGCTATCAAGGAGTGGTCCTAACTGTCTTCAGGTCCAGGATATTAGGTCTAAACATGGGAAACTACTTCTTGGTTGGGAATGGGAAGTCTGTAAGAAAGGTTTTGTTGCAACATTTTCAGTGCATGTGACTCATCATCTAGGACTGGTAAAAACATCTGACCCCCTCGTTATGTTGGTAAAGAAACTGAGTTCCACAGAGGGAAGAGTCCAGTATTTTGCTCACTAGTCATACTAGCTGCCTCTCTCTCTCTCTC
>NW_027186352.1:6497072-6504572 GCF_028583685.1 Petaurus breviceps papuanus
TCTCTCTCTCTCTCTCTCTCTCTCTCTCTCTCTCTCTCTCTCTCTTCATCCATATATATGTAAATGTATATATACACATAAGACAATGCATACATATGTACATATATACACATACATATATAATGACAGATACATATAAATAGATGATAGATGATAGATAGATAGATAGATAGATAAATAGACAGATAGATAGATAGACAGATAGATGTTTGCATGCATATATTCTTGACCCATTGAGAAGTTGTTGGATGCTGGTCTTGGAGTAAGGAATTACTGGGTTTGAACAATGACTCAAAGATTACCAGCTGTGCAGTCCTACCTAAGCAACTTTCTCAATCTAAATGTTCCCTCTCTCTGTCTTTCTTTTTCTTGATTTCTCCCTATATGTGTATATATCCTTTTCAACATGTCAAAAACATATCCATATACATGTGCATATACACAGGAAGACCTGAGATCAAATTCAGCCTCAAATACCTAACCAACAATACAAACCAATCAATCGACTTTGTCGGACAGCACAGGGCTCTAAAACTGTATTCGGCCTCTCTTCCAAGAGGTGGGAAGAAAACTTGATGGTTTTCTCTGCATAACCCCAAGGAAGCCACTTGATTTCAGAATTAGGGTTAATGTTGGAAACCTCAGTTTCCTTATCCGTAAAATGGTGATTATAATAGTAGTCAACTCCCAGGGTCACTGTGAGTATCAAATAAGACATGTGTAAAGTACTTTGTAAACCTTAAAATACAATAAAGATGCTATTATTATTGACATCATACATACACACAGATGTGTGTAAGTTCTCAACAGATTGACAAATACCCACATGTTCATTGTGTGTGTACATATAGGTGCATGCAGTACATGTTTGCATCTTTATTTGCAAAATAGGTGCTGTTATATCTATAGTGTGGATCTGCACATAAGCAGACATTTCATGTCTGTGTGCACAATAACACCTCACATGAGCATGCCATTGCGTCTCTGCATTTACATGTGGGTCTCTAAGCATATGCAAGTTTGCCTCTGCATGCATGTGGAACATACACATGTAATAGATGCACCAATGTACACACATGCCCGATGCAACCGTAGACACGCACATGCAGATAGACACACATGCTGTTGCAAGGCTCTTCCTGACTCTTTGTGACCCTGTAGAGGGTTTCTAAGCAAAGATACCAGAGGACTCGGCCATTTTCTTTTCATTTAACATATAGACACCCACATGCACACCTATGCTTGTAATTACACGTATGCAACATCAGTATGATATCTCTCTATATGCAGACAGGCACATCTTACACCAGTGCTGGCACCTAGCCCTTTATGTGTATACACACATAGATATACATGTGCATATACACACAATATACTATACACATACATGTCTATGCACAGACACACACACATATAGACACCCACATGCACACTTATTACCCACCTTAAACTATCAAACTAAACCTACACTAAGACTTTTGGGACACCATGTGAGAGAGAGGAGAAGAGAGTGTGAGTGTGTGTGTTGAGATCCATGTTCCATTGTGCCCCACCTCACTCCTAAATGCTCACCACAGTCCTGCCTTCATCGTTGCACACTTGGTTGAACCACAGGCCTGGGTCAGGGCTCCCCTTTCAGGGGGCCTCTTGTGGCCCCTTGGGCCATCCTTGGCTCAGAGCTGATGGCTTGTGCTTCTCAGACAGACTTGCCATATAATGTTGGGTGTTTTGGGTACTTCTGTCTGTATCACACTCAGCCATTCTGTGTTAAGGCATACTGGACCCGTGCCAGGGGGCCTCAGAGCAGGGACTTCTGTGTGCCCCAGTCCTTGGAGCAGGGATCCTCAATACAGGGCATCATTGGCATGACTGCCACCACGATCATCATGAGTGGTAGCACTGGGTAGTGGGTGACGAGCCAGACTCTTGAGTCAGGAATGCCTGAGTTCAAGTCCATCCTCTGACCTCTGCTAGCTGTGTGACCCTGAGCAAGCTGCTTCCCCTTTCTGTGCCCCAGACACTAAATTACAAAGTAGGTGCTAGTTTGCTCTGGTAGGACTTCCTCCTTCATGGAATCACCAGTTCCAAGATTGTGATGGTCCTTACTAACAAAATCTAGAATGACACTGTCAAGCATCCAGAATTATATACCAAGAGTTCACTGCCCTCAATAAAGAACACATTTCCATACTACCAATATAAAACCCTACATATCTGGGAGAATTTATTAAACTGTCTTGCAACTACAGCCTTATTACAAACAAAACTCTGCCCCCAATCACCCAGTAAAATACCAATCCCTAAAAATGTAATTGTCGGAATGTTCCAGTTAGTTTATTTAATAGAATTTTATTTTGATGTTTTGTTTTTGCATTGCCTAGATTTCCACCAGCATGTCTCCCTTCTCTGCTGAGAGCTGTCCCTTTCAATAAGATATTTTAAAAAGAAAGAATGAGCTGGGGCAGCTAGGTGTTAGCGTGGATAAAGCACTAGCTCTAAAATCAGGAAAACCTGAGTTCAAATCCAGCCTCAGACACTTGACACTTCACTAGTTCTGTGACCTTGGGCAAGTCACTTAACCCTAATTGCCTTGCCTTCCCCCCAAAAAAAGAATAAGAAAAGAATAGGAAATATTAATAACATGTTGAAGCAAATCTGACAATCTAGGCAATGTTCCATAGTTGTGTACCCAGAACTCTATAAAAGAGTGTCTCTTCACATCTCTTATTGGGGGTCAAGCTTGTCCTTTGTAATTTCCTAGGATTCAGGTCTAGTGGAAGAATAGTATTTTACATAGTTGTTACCATACCAAACACTCTTAGCCTGTAAATTACATGGGATGAAATGCTCTCAAGCCCTAGAAACCTGGTAGAGCAAGTCAAAAGCATGTGGAAACAAATTGAGGTCCATTTGGCCTCGGCTTTCCTGTCTGCAGCTGAAGACTCCCAAGGATGCTTCCCGGAAGCCCACAGAAGGCAATTCCCAATTCACTTGACTACAAGAAACAGCGAAGGTGTCTCCATCTTCGCAACAGTCTGCCATACATCCAACAGCAAATCACAATAGTAGGAGAGAGGCTTGGCTCTGAACCTTTTCCATCTGAATTCTACCAAATACAAGGTGAAAAGAGTGATAAATGATAATGAAAGCTGGTATTTTAGATGTTCCTTCAAAGTTGGCTAATACGGATGTGCTGAATGAATGAGGAGCCTAGGCATCATACAGAGAGCTAAGAGTTGTCTCTATTTGGGGGCTTCCTGCCACTAGCTTGGTTAGAGATGTATCCTGATTAGCCTTCCTTAGCAGGCCCATCATTCACATGTTACTGAATGGCTTTTCTTCTCCATCCCATTCTGCTGTTAGTGTTGGCATTTTTCATTTCTTTTTCAGTTTTGCCCCAGATTGAAGGAGTGATTTTGTCTGTTTGTTTTGTTTTGTTTTTGGCAAAGGACCATGAGACCCATGAGCTTGAATGAAAAAAAATTATGGGTAGTCTTCCTCCATGGGCAAACTGTGTGAACCCTGAAGCCAATGGAGGCAGGAGGCTCTCCTTTCTCTGAGCTTATCTTCACTTCTGACTATTCCTGGGACCAGTGAGTCTTATTGCCAACTCAGATCTGCTGCCCTGAATCAGTGGCATGAAGTATATAGACTGACATGTTGCAAAAAGTGAACTAGGAATTAACAGAAGGAAGAAAGTGTGAGGGAGCAGGCTCACAGTGGGTGTGCCTGCCATTGCTCTGAATTAAGTAAACCATCCTGCTGTCATGTGCTGCTCTCCCTTCTTAGGAGTGCCACGGGACTGCAAGAGCTTGTGCCCACTGACAGACAGGAGGCATCTTTTGGAGTTGACATGACTTGGGTTCAAGTGTGACCGCTGGGATATGTGACCGTGGTGAAATTACTTAACCTCTCAGTGCTCTAGCCAGCTCTCTAAAACTATCTGTAAGTCATGGATGAATTGACAGTCTACTGGGGAGGAGGGGAGGCTGTACAGGGAATTCCCAACACTGATACAATTAAAGGGATGGACCCTTCCCACTGCCCCCCCTACTAAAAATGTAGCCAAGAAGTAATGGGAATGCCAAGGCTGGCAAAGAAGTCAAATTCTAAGTTGGGCATTCTGTTGTTTGAGGATGGCTATTGGATGGTGGGGAAGGCATTGTACTCAGCTGAGTACTGCTAATTAGTAGTTACTTCTCAATGTAACACTATGGAGGATTGTACTGCTCTTTATTTTCATTTCCAGCTGTCATCCCATGGACAGTGTTGGAAAACAAAGCTCCACATTCATGGGGCTTCTTCTTCCCTCCCAACCCTTCCTGCATGTAGCTGCACAGGATGTCAGTAAGTATTTACTTATTTGCGGATCATGGGCCAGTTCCGTGCCAGGGACAGTGAAGTGATATGGGAAAAGGGCAACCCAAGAAGCCTTCCAAATACTTTCTGTGATTCTGTATGACATTGGTAAGCCAGTTGGTCTCTCTAAGCCTCAGTTTCCTCCTTTGAAAAGCAGGGGGTGGGTCTAGATGCCCTTTAAGATCCTTGGGAGCACACACTCTTTGCTATTCTTCCTCTCAGGCCCTCGGTTTTCTCCCATGTTGATTGAGGAGGTTGGACAAGGTGACCGAGGATGGGCAATGATGATGACAACTGGAACCGAGGCAGTGCTGGGCGCTGCACTAAACACTTCACGATTGTCATAGCATTTGATCCTCATAACAACCCTGGGAGGTAGATGCTAGTATTACCCCCATTTTACAGATGAGGAAACTGAGGCCAAGAGAAATGAAAGTGCCCAAAGTCATGCAGCTGAACTCAGGTCTTGCTGAGCCCAGACCCAGTGCTTTGTGCCCTTTTAGGTTATGATACCAAAGACACTAATCTGAAATGTAGTTATCCTTCCCACAGAGCAAGGGTTGGGGGTGCGGCACCCCCAACGATCTGGAAAACCTGCATAACATTGTTGACGCCCTCTTTGTACCAGAGATGTCTGAATTTGTTCTTTTTCTTTTATGGGGTGTTTACAGTACCTTCCTGTAAAATTTCGGTTAAGTGTCTTTGGTCATAGGTTCTGTGCTGTCTGCTGGCCTCCACTGTCATCTGTGGCTTCTGCCACATCATTGCTTATGGCAACTCATGATATTTCAAAACCATGATGGAGAAAGGTGTGACATAGAAGGGACGACTGTGCTGCCAAACACTCTGATATTATTTCCCCACTTCAATTCAGTTAAATTCATTCCAATCAACAGTAAGCATTTGCGCTGTAGCACAGGCTATGAGAAATTAGCCCATTATAAAGGCAAAATCAAAACATTTCCCTACCTTAAGGAGATTCCAATCAACCAGAAGAAACCCTGAATACTCAGAGGCACATGTGCAAAACATGGGTAAAGCAAGGGCAAAACAGCTGCTTCCTAGCTTAGTCACGAGAATTTCCCTACACCAACGACATGAAGGGCTGTACTGCACGTCCTCAGAAATACAAAGAAATTGGGGGAGACAGCTAGAATGGGGAGGCATTATTCCCTGGGAGAAAGGGGGGTGTCAGAAAAGCCAAAAAGGAGATGGCCTTTTAGCTGAGCTGCAAAAAGCCTTAAGAAATGTCCAGTCTTCAACACTAGAAAACAAGGGAGTGATGATGGTCACACTCACCAGGGCCCTGCACTGGGCAGGTGGGCTGCCAAGCTTTGGGGGCCTTGGGAAGAGCTGTGTTTCTCTTAATTGGCTGCACTGAATCCTGACAGAGGAAATGCTCTCTTTTGCCTGAAGTAAAGGGGAAAATAAATTCAGAAACTTGCTTCTATCCCAGGCTTCAAGGGCCACATGTTGTTACTCAGGTCAGTTAAATACTCAAAAACCCTGTGAAAATTGGATCCCCAATCCGAGAGTCTTCCAGCATTGATAACGCCAATATGACAAGTTGTCACTTTACCGTATGTTCCAAAATATGACTAACCCTTAACAGCCAGGTGATTCTGGTGATTCTAGAATAATCACAGTCACAGGACCGGGATGACTGGCAGTTACAGTAATTACTCTAGAAAGAGGACCAAAGCAAACAGAAATTCTCTCTAATTTTATATATTCCCAATAGGTGCCCATAGTACATCATTATCACTGGAGAAACTATTCAGTAGTTATTCCAAAAATCAACCATGCTTCCCGGTCCTGCGGGCTAGGCTTAGAGTGGCCTGAAAGGCAGCACCTCCAATTCTTACTGAGGGAGCCTCACAGAATCTTAGAAAGTACCCCTAGTAGATGATAGCCCAGAGAAATTTCCCTAACCAAAGCATATTAGATTCAATAGAGTCTTCAGCCCCTTTAATGTTCTGGACCTTTGGATCCAAAGGTCAGGCTTTAGATACAGCAGGCATGTATGTGCACTTGTCAATGTTGGGACAAAGGCGAGAGAAGATGGCCTCATGGACACCTCTGGTGGGCAGAAAGAGCCAGGCATGCTTTGCGGCAATGATGGTCATGATAGTCATTATCTTCATAGACACCTTCGTCCTCATCATCCTCGTATCGAGATCTTTGGATAGGAGCTCTAACCCTAATCCTAAACGTGCACCTCCCACTCTAACCCTAAATGACTCCAACTCCGACTCAATGGTGAGAGCATTGGAGACATCATGCAGTACAGTCTGGAGAGCACTGGCCTGAGGTTCAGGAGGTCTGGTACCTAGAACTTGCTCTCCCACTAGGGGACCTGGGGGGGGGGGGGGGGGGGGAGGGGGACTTGATCTTTCTAAGCTGCAATTTCCTCATTTTTAAGATGGAGTTAATGATACATGAACCCTTGCTCTCCCGTGGTTGGGGAGAAGGGCTTTTAATCAACATTCACATGAGACACACTATGAGTTGCTGGAATACAGATGTTTCAATGTTGGCTTACTGAAAGAAGTTCAAAACAGAGAATCTGGAGTGGAGAATGTAATGTCTCGTAACCGGATCTGTCCAGGAAGGGGCTCGTTTCAGTTTTCATTTGCTGATACCGTATCATGGGGCAAGGGACATGTGAAGGTTGCAGAATGGCAATCAGAGGTTGGGGGCGCCCCCAGGTATCACCAACTCACTAGGAGGCGTGGGATGTCCCAGAGAGAGCGTGGGACTGGAAGTCAGGAGCGTCTAGGCTCAGATCCTGCTTCGGACCCTGTCAGCTGTGTGACCTCTGCCCCCTCCAGCCTCAGATGAGGGGTGGTCTTGCTGACCTGGGCAGTCTAGTCCAGGTTGAAACTCAGAATCCCAGCATCACTGCAGTTGCCCCAGCCCTGCTAAGGACCACCTAATTCTACTCCATTCCCATTTTTGTTCCTGGCCATCATGGCGGTGATTGGCATCAGTGACTCACCATCAGCCTTATCATATGGCATCCCTGTGACATTAGGGGGAAAATCTCTCTTCCTCCTCCCCCCCCGCCCCACATTACTAAATGATGAACCAAAGGTCCTGGAGCTCCAAAAAAGGGAATTCAAAGACTCTCTCTTCCTTTTG
>NW_027186352.1:6509572-6517572 GCF_028583685.1 Petaurus breviceps papuanus
GCCTAACAGCCTGATTTACCAGATTGACTGAGGTCAATTTACTCAAACTGATGTAGTTAATAAGGGTCAGAGTTGGGATGAAAACCCTGCCCTCCTACTTCCCAGTTCTTTCTACTACTCTTTAGTACTTCCCCCAAATAACCAGATGCTCATAGTAGATGGCCATAGAATCATAACATTTAGGGAACTTTAGGCCTCATAAAACCCAATGTTCCCATTTTACAGAGAAGGAAACTGAGGCCCATAGAGGGGAAAGGTCTTACTAAGCTCACAAAACTAGTGATTGACAAATAGGCCCCTTTCCTCCCCTAGAACTTTGCCCTGTGTTGGGATGGATGCTGTCCTAATACAACCTTGGGTTTTAACCCCTGCTTACTTCCTACTGGGGGTTCCCCTTTTCTATGTAAGGGACCAATTCTCCATTACCACTAGATTTTTCAAGACCTATAAAGTATTTGCCTCATCTCAATATCCCCCCAATAAAACTGGACAGAGAGACAATATAAATATGCCTCACCAAGAGGGAAGAGCATCCTGGTTTCTAGGATCTCGTTTGGAATGTCCAGTGGTATGCGACCAATAATCTTTTGAGCACTATAGTTTAAGCAAGACACTAAGAGGTCAGTGGATAGAGTGATGGACCTAGAGTCAGCAGGACCTGAGTTAAAATCTGGCCTCAGACTCTTACTAGCTGTGTGACCCTGGGCAAGTCACTTAACCTTGTTTGCCTCAGTTTCCTCATCTGTAAAATGAACTGGAGAAGGAAATGTCTAAAACCCCTGCAGTACCTTTGGCAAGAAAACCTCAAATGGGGAGTGATTGAGCCAAAAAAGGCAGTGACCTGAATGGAGCAGTGGGGACATTACTGAGTCACTTGACAGCACATTTGCCTTGCCACCTTATTATTTCTTTTTCAGGAACATCTATGACAGATCACCAAGAGCCAAAACATGGCTGTATCAGGTCTTTCTCATTCTCTCCACTCTGATAGGCTTGAGAGAAGAAGGGGAAGCCAAGTCAGAACTCCAAGATAATGAGAGAGCTCTCATTGTCATTGAGGTCACCACTTTTTGTAACACAGAGACATCGGACAAGCCCAGCCTCTCCTCCTGATCCTTCTGGATCTGCCTTTCTTGAGTCTCACTGAGCTGAGCTAAGTTACTTAGCAGGAGTATATTGAAAATTCAGCCTGATCCTGAGACAGCTGAGAAAGCACCAAGGGGAAATGGAGACCCAGAGTGAATATTAAACCAGGAGTGGGATTTTTAAACCTTTTTCTTTCTTCCTCCACATTCTTTCCAGGATGGAGCATTAGTCAGAGCCCAGGTATATTACTTACAATCTGGATAATCCTAGGCAAAGTCCCATGATCTTTCTGAGCCTCAGTTTCCCAATCTGTAAAATGAGGGGATTGAAATAGATGGTCTCTTAGGTTTATTCCAGTTTGGCATATATGATCTTTTGTAAACCCTGAAAATACATGTTTCTGGCCTAGATGGTGCAGTGAATAGAGCACCAGCCCTGGAATCAGGAGTTCAAATCTGGCCTCAGACACTTGACACACTTACTAGCCATGTGACATTGGGCAAGTCACTTAACCCCAATTGCCCTCCAAAAAGCAAAAAAAAAAATGTCTCCAGAACACCTAAAACCAATGATTCTAGGGAATGGTCTTGGTGTGTTGAAGAAATGGGGTACCAAAAGTTTGACTGGTGTTTTTTTTAAATAATGCCATCTCACCTTCCATATCTGTCTTTGCAATGACACCTCTATAGCACTAAGTATAGTCAAAGAAGACAGAGCCAACACATTGGCCAAATCTAAAAATGCATGCCTCATTCTGTCCTTATGAAGAGGCCACCCACTTCTGCCTAGAAATCACTATCTGCCTGGTGGGGTTTTTCAGGCACTGACTTCCATGCTCACTCATGGAAGACTTGTAATTTTTTAAAAAGAGCTCCAAAGGACAGGAACACACAGGTACACACACACACACACACACACACACACACACACACACACACTCCTGGACTGTATTTAGACAGTTTTCTTAATCAAAACAACAATCTACCCAAATTCCTTTCCAGGGAAGTGGGACACAGGCACCAGCCCTACTTAAAAATAACCTCAGCTTTCCCTGCCTGGAACAAAAATCCCAAATGGAACTTTGAAGGATGTCTGTCACCCCTGCGGTCTTATTTTATGCCCCTTCCCTAGTCATTGTGGGGAGGAACAATGCCCATCTTCCCCAAAGGAAACAGGCAATGAAACAGCAGCAGGATTTCCTCTCCATCATGTTTCCCATTCAGATCCCAAACAGGGCAAGCGTCCCCTCCCACTGCCATCCCTCTCCTCATCTCCACCAAAGCTTGGACACTTTAGCACTATGTATGGGGCTGATGCCTGTCCATGGATGGCTTGTCCCAAAGTGGCCATGGCACATGATGTTACGGTTCATCAAACGGTGCCCCCCACTCAGCTGTCCTCTCTTTGTGCTGCTTCTGTCATAAGGCAAGGTGAAGTAGAAGGTGAGGAAATCCCAAGGAGGCTTATAGAGTGCTGGATTCTGCAAGCATGCCTGGTGGGGCTTGGGCATTATATTTGTAAGGGATAAGTGGGGTTTTCTTTTGTTGGATTTTTTTGTTAAACAAACCCCAGTTTTTACTGAGTGCTGGAGCTGTCTTCCACATCTGCACTATAAACTCCACTTCACATGAAACAAGCCATTCTTGTTTGCACAGCCTGTATTCCCCCATTGTTCCAGACCCTGTCAGAGGTGCACTGTCATGGGGTGGGGAGGGGGACCACTGAAAGATTGTCAGAACAAAATGGGCCAATCTTGCCCACTTTCGTGCCAAAATCTGGATTGAAAAATGCAGAGCTAATGTCCCAGTAGACACATGCAATGATGTCACTTCCCTGCAAAGGGCCAAAATCAACAGGCGCCTCCAGATCCCTCGCACTTGGAAGGTGAAGTCGGCCTCCTTCCCCCTCCGCCAGCCCCAAATGGCAGTTCCTGTTTTCTAACAATTTTAGTGTTAACTTGGTTAATGTTTGAACTTCTCTGACTTTTCCGTTAGACTCAAAGATTTTATTGCCTCTTTCGGAGAGGAAGAGGAATTCCATTCTTAATAGAATGATGCTTTTGGAGCCTGGAACCTGTGAACTTTAAGCAATAATATGAGTGGTCTGTAAGTGGGCATTCTGACTTAGGTGGACAGGCAGATGTTGATAAGAGAATGGCTCCCATGGTGCAGAACTGTGGATTTCTTCAGTAAGACATTGCTAGGTATCATCTCCTTTTAGTATAGAAGGGTCTGCATGGTACAGAGTTAGAGTAAGAGTTACCTTAGGTATTATTAATGTCACTCTTAGCCTACAGAAATCACTTGGCTTTTCTTACTCATCTGTAAAATGGGGGCAGCAACAGCACCCTCAACACATGACTAGAGAACACATTTTAAAACATAGGTAAAGTACTTTGCAAATTATGGAGTGCTGCCTAAATGCCTGCTATAATGATTAGTGAGAGGGAATATGATGTAGTAGACAGAAAGTCAGGCTCAATGTTCCGGGTTCAGGTCCTGCCTTTCCCAGAGTCTCAGGCAACAATATGTAGCAGAGAACATGTTGACCTTATCTGGTGGAGGGAGTTTTCTCTTTCAGTCCCAACCCCGATCCCCTCCAAAGTCGTACAAAGGCAAACACTCTGCACACTAACTACGATGACAAGGAGGAGTCCCAACAATCACAAAATGGCAATTGAATGGAATGCAAAGAGAATAGAGAAGAGATGAGACATTGCACTGGCCTCCCTTCTTTCTAGAGGGAGGGAGCACTCTATACAATGAGTGCAGTGTTTGTTAGTGTGCCCATCAGGCTTATTCAAGTTTGGTTTTTTTAGTTGAATTTTCATTTTATGTAAAAGCAATGGTTCTATGGGAAGAGGAGGAAGAAGAAATACATTTGGAAATACTAGTGAACTTTAAAAAGATATGAACAAGTGAGAGATAAAGACAGCGGAGTGCAGATAGAGACGGAGACAGACAGAAGAGAGATGGGGACAGAGAGAGTCAGACAGAAGCATGATTTTTGTCTATGTGCTAAAGGTGAAGGTCACATAAAGACTCAGGGCTAGAATAAGTACAAACAATTAGCACAAGGCTGCGTTCTCTCACGAAATTCATCAGCAAGTATTTATCACATCTGTACTGCATACCAATCCTTAAAAAGGTACTCAGAGATACAGGAGAAATATAAGACAACCCAGGTCCATTCAATTAAAAAAAGTTGCTAAGTAGCCACAATGCAGGCACTGTGGTTGGTGCTGAGGATGCAAAAATGAGGAGTGGTTAGTGGTCTCAGAGAGCTTCCATTCTAAGGGAGAGAAGGATTCAAGGTCCCAGCTCTTGAAGTGCTTCCAGGGTTCCTGGGTAGCACATAGACTGCCAGAAAGGAAGCAGTGTCCCACTTCCCCTTTCCTATGAATTCCTGCTTTGGTCACCATCTCTGTGACTCATTTGTTGCACTGACACATTCCTTCTTTGTTGGCTTTATTGCCACTCAGTTTCAAGCATGTTTATCTCATTTATCCAGGTGACCCATAAAACTCTTTGATCTGGTTTGTTTTGACCTGTCAGAGCAGTCTCTGACATTTCCAGATCTCTATTGTTGACCCAATTGATGGACTTTTAAAAAATCTGATTGATCCTGATTCTCCTCTTACTACCTGTATGACATTGGGCAAGCCACTTAAACTTTCTGGGCCTCAGTTTCTTTATTTGTACAACTAGAATGTTGAATTACAGGTGTCTGAATTCCTCTCTGGTTCCAAATCAATCAATTGATCAAGTCATTAATCATTGATTAAGCACCTATTATGTGGAAGACACTTTGTTAGGAGCTAGGATTCAAAGACAAAAGTGAAATCATCCCTCAAGCAGCTTATAACTTGTAAAGACATTGTTGTGTACAAAATCAATACAAGATAATTTTGTAGGAAAAACACTAAGAGATGAGAAGATCCCAAACACATCCAACCGTTTGGCCTCCTGTCCTTGTTCTACAACGACCCTGATGAAAGTGGCAGTTTTATGGTCAAGCAGTAGAGCAGGTTTGTTAAGATCACTGGCCACCCCCTTGTGAGTCCCACCATATATCTTTGACTTCATTGGATGCCTCATCATGCTTAATGCTAGGCCTTCCGAGTTCTAGGTGATCAGTAAATACCTGTGTGTTGTAAAATGTGTTATTGATTCCCCTTGTTTAATGTTGTGGTCATTTCTGAATAGATCCTAGTTCTGATCCCCTCCAGCACACGCACACACATGCACACGCACACACACGCACACGCACACACACGCACACACACACACACACACACCACACACTCCTGCATCCAACACCCATGTGCACAGGGTCCACTTTGTTCCATAGAGTTTTTCAGCCAAATCAACTGCTAAGAGTGCACAAAATATTCCACAACCAGAGGCCTCATCTTTCTTTGGAAATGCTGCCTCATACTTCTCCAAGGCTGAAATCTGTCGTTGGTTGCTCGAAATCTTCGGTTTTTCAATGTTCTCTTCACTCACATTGTTATACTTATTCTCCATCTGTTCCTCTGCTTCCTTCACTCTGCATTAGTTCATGTAAGTCTTCCAGTTTCTCCATATTCCTCACATTTATTTTTTCTGATAATGCAATATAATCTCATTGCATCCATGTACCACAATTTATTCAGTTCTTCATTAACAAGCAGCGCCTCTGCTTTCAGACTGTTTTTGGAGACCATAAAAATGCTCCTATGAATATTTTGCCATTTATGTCCAGAGAGTTCCTTTCTGTGCTTGACCTTCTTGTATTAGTGGGCTAGTGGCATCCCTATATAGTAGGATAAATACTATATAGTAACCACTGAAGTGGGATCAATGGTCAATAAACGTCCATTGGTTTTATTCCAATTTAAACATAGAACGTCTATGAATTGAGTAGAGTGATACTGTGGAAACAATCATGAATGTAGAGGGAACAGAGAAGAGGATTTTAGACTTTCCTGACTTTTATCACACCCTACTTATGGAGTGGTTTTGGAGGAATCAATCTCTTGGTTTCAGTTGCCTCATTTGTGAGATGACGAGAAGGGTGTAAGGGGATATGGACCATACATATTATCTCTGGAAGTCGTAGCCTAGAGTTCCATTTGCCTGTGAAAGACCTTCAGGAAGAAGGAGCTACTGGTGTAAATTTCCTAGGCTCCTTAAGGTGGCCCCACTAGGTCTGATCTTTATTTGGCTACATGGAAGGGCCCAAGGAAATCCGTTTGATTTAGGCTTACTCTGTTTAATTGCACTCATCTCAAAATTAGCAGCTGGTTGGTTGTGCCGTAGAAAAGGAAGGATACCATGTGACCACAATATGCCTGTGGATGATGCAAGCCATTTTTGTACTTGAGATTTATACTAGGGAAATATTATTTCATTGGAAGTTTTGTCAGTATCTGCAGGCACACTCCAAAAAATGTGTTCATTGAAAATGCATTTCACCTGTGGGTTTGTAGCCAGTGGACACATGGTTAGGAGAAGCCTAGGGTAGGGTAGAGAGAGCCTTGAAGAGTCATGTCAAAATAGATGAGCAGGCTCTAACATGGGAACACACTTTAACTTCACTTTGTATTTTAATGAGTACTGGTTTTTAGGGGAAAAATAATTCCCATGGATTGTTGATGGAACTACAAAGTCCTTGAGAGTAGTTTCTAAAATTGGCACCATCTTGGCCAATTGAATCTATCACCTTGAGTAATATGCTTGGTGCTACCACCTTGAGCATTATGGTGGTGGGATCATGATCACTGTGTCCCAGCAGCTGTGGGATCCGGAGGTCTTGGTCACTTGAGTAAATATCCAGAATGGCTATATTTGTTTATGTTTCAACAAGGCACACCAGTGAAGATGCTGGAGTGTGCCCCTGGTTTGGATGGGAATTGGTATGAATGTTTCATGCATATATGGATGTTATAATTCCTTTGACTTTTGTTTTTCTTTTAAGGAAGGATCATCTATGAGAAGTTGATTGATGATTTTGTATTTTTTTTTTTCTGCAAACAGGACTCTGTAAATTAGAATTGTATTCTCAATGGGTATTTCCTAAACCATGATAACAACAACAAAAATGTAAAATAAATAAACACTACTTATGTGACTGTACAAGCAATTGAGACCTGTAAGACATTTTCATCAATTATTAATTGTGGCCAAGGATGGAATTCTCAGATGTTGGCCAAGCCTCTGAAAGAAAAGGCATTGTGGAAGGCATGCACCAAGCCTCGGCTGGCGACCTTCATATTAAAGCCCCTTCAGAAATCTTTGACTCTAAGCTCCCATAAAAATTTTCCTCATAAAAACAAACTTTCTTTTAAAATCTGGCCCCTCACTTTTTTGCAATGCATCTCTTCACTAGGGATTGGCTCCGCTTTTATTCCATTTACATCTTTCAAGAGCCAGCTGCTTCCCAAACCATCCCGTTGCCAATAGAGCAATACAAGGGAGGAGCAGGGAGAGATTGACTCTGGTGCCCAATTCTAAGGCCAGACCAAAATGGCCTCTTCTCACTCTGGTCAAAGTTATTAAAGCCAGGTTCCCTCCACAGCCCTGCTTAGGAGGTAAAATATGAGAGGGCAGCGCGCATATCGCAGTGATTAAATATTTACTGCTCCAAGAAGATTCACAGAACTTTTTAAAATTAATGGCTTCGAGTCTTTGTTTGGAGAGTATCACAAGTATCGAACCATTTATTGAACTGTTTGCTGAGCTATTTTACTATCGTTAGTGACATCCTAAATTGCCAGGCGCTGCGCGCTCTCTCTCTCTCTCTCTCTCTCTCTCTCTCTCTCTCTCTCTCTCTCTCTCTCTCTCTCTCTCTCTCTCTTTTTCTCTCTCTCCTTCTGTTTCTCTCTTATCTCTCTCCTCTCTTATCCCTCTCCTCTCTCTCTCTCTCTCTCTCTC